>NW_026942800.1:0-288984 GCF_024139115.2 Armigeres subalbatus | reverse complement strand
ATTACTGGACCGACCTCGTAGCTCAATCGGTACGCCTAATGATCGTGAGAGCAATTGTACGAGCGCCAAATACAAAACGTGTCGTAGTGAGAAACGCAGTCATACTGTCATCAGTAATGATGAGGAGAATGCTACAAACTATCAATGGTTGCTAGAGGCTGGACAAGTGAAGTGCATGAGCACAGCCCTTCTCCGAAGTATTGACATCCAGTAAGTCCCGGAGGGACCAGGACATTAGAAGAAAGGGTAACATGGTCTCCAGTAGCCTTGCGAGAAAAGGCGTAGGATTGCCAATCTGGATACTTTGTATACGAGAAAGGCAAAAAGTTTCGGAAATGTAAATTCGAATAGACCCTTCTAATTATTTTCATTTTCAGGTCATTGCATTTCATCATCACAACATCTTGGGTAAAATGCATAATGATAAACTTTAACCGAGAAACCAACTGCAAATCCACATCGTCGACACCAGTGACCAGATTAGCATTCCTACGTAGAAATTACTTGCTCGCAAGACTTACTGAAGTCTAAAGCATCATTTCTGAATTTATTAAACTCGAGGTAGATCAATAATTATTTCTTTGATTTTTTTTTTAATAAAAACTCAATACTTTGGAAAATCTCTGAACGTTTCGAATAAATTGTAAGAATGGTTCCGTTGTCGTCCTAGTTGGATAAACTTCCGTGTTCCATTCCAGTTCAGTTCTACAACTAGTGTGTGCTTCGCTTCGGGGCAAAAGTTTTGCTCGGAAAATTTTCGCTGTCCTCCGTGTCCTCCGCGCGTGGTGGTGGCGGCGGTGTGTGCTGCTATGCTGCCAATCTCGGGCCATGATAAACTGTCGAACATGAGGGACGTTTGCGCCAACAGAGCGTTACTTGTGCCCCGAAGGAAGTTCGTCTCTCCGGTTATCAAGATTGCATGAGTTAAAGTGAAAAAAAAAATCGAACATTAATCATTCGGAAGCAATTTGCCACCCACTTCAGCTGCCGGTGCGAAGCCGACGCCGAAAGTTCGGTTCTTTGCCGAGGAGAGAAATGCAATAGTGCTGTTGATGTTGAGATTGCTTACCATCATCATCGTCATCAGGGTTGTAGATGGGCGCTCTGTGACGTGTCAAATCGGTTGCGGTGTAACAAGGGTTCCTTTAGACATGTTTCCACAATCGATAGACTGAAACATTCTTTTAGAATGTGCACAAAAACAGAGAACCGTTTGGAAAAGCTTCCATGATTATGGAGATGCGTTCAATTAACATCTCCAGCAATCTAAATAGCTGAGTTTGAATCACGTTCCAGTCCATTTGTACAAGAACAGGAAAGATGAACATGGTTAAGGTTAAGAAACTTTGTAGTTCTTATACCATTAATCAATACTAAGCTATGAAGCTTCAACTCAAGGATGTTACAAATAGCAGCCTTTTCAACTCTCTTCTTATCGATCCACGGATTCGGTAAGGGTATGAGTGATTAAAAGCTTAAAACAGTAAACCAACAAGGATGGAAACGGTGGTTGAGTGTTAAGTGTTGATACTCTGCACTTATAAGAATAATTCTGTCTCAATATCCCACAACTTTAATGAACGTGTACTGGCAACATCGCTAACAAATAACTGTTTCAGTGGTTGGAATCTTCTCACGATCGTATATTAGGAAGTCAATATGAGCAATATGTCCGAGTGATAAACATTAATTGTACCTACTACTGAAAATGTGACCTGTGACGATCTTCCGAAGTCGCACCAAGTTTTTGGTCGAAAGGTAGTAAGAATTACCTTGACACTGACAGTCTTTTTAGACTGCAAAAAAAGAGGTTAAACATTTTCAGTGAATTTGATTTTCGTATCTCCTGTCCAGAATTCGTTTGACATTGTTAAGCATATTAATGACCATAATCACTACATATAGTGATCCGAAACGGTGTTTGCCAATAATACAGTGTTCGATCCATTACTTTGATGTACACTTAGCGCTACATCCCTGCTTGCTCAACGACTGGACCAGGAAGAAAAATGACTTGTACTTCAGGCAATCGCACAAATTTGTTCGTTCGCTTTTTAGTGAAATTTCACTATTCACTGTGTTGATGTTGTTTGAAAGTTTTCTCGGGATTTTTCTTTCTCCAGTACAAGCATTTACAAAGGACCACATCACTGAAGGAAAAATCTCCCCCCAAAAAAAGAGAACCTGATCTAATTACCGTAACTTTCTCCGCAATCGTCAAAGTTTTCTAGACATTTCCCAAGCCACCGTGTAGGTCTCCGAACGGAAACAGGAAGCCAGCAGCTACGAAAAAAAAGATGTTGAAAAAATCCCTATTCATTGCTGAACATAATTACGCTTGTTACCGGCATGCCTTGCTGCCGTTACCTTCTTGCTGATGCATCCAATGATGCTACGGGGACTCCCAAAGGTATTTTTCACACATACAATCTCGTACCGGTTACCCACCTGCAACCATGCATACACACATACACATCCTGAAATCTCGTCGAGCGGTACGCGAAGTGCATGTAATTTATGCATTTCATTTATAGTCAGCCACAACTCTTCAAGTGCCATTAAAGACCTTAATTCCAGTCGTAGGTACATACGCCTTTGCCTTCCGCTTTTCATCCGCCTTCACTCGCTTTCTCCCACGCCCCTCGCCGTTTCCTTCCACACGGGAGCAACATCTCCCAACCATATCGCTTGATAGCAGGCTTTCCTTCTTTCAGATATTCATTTACAGAATGCATAATTACACCCCGGCTCCCCACACCGAACGTGGAGCTAAAGGAGGTGCAACCGGCGAGCGAGTGGCGGCGGCGGATATTAGAAGGAGGGCTGGGCTGTCGAGCATCGCAAAGCCTTTCAAGAGCAAAAGAGCCGTGGAGCGTTCATCATCGTCAACGATGCGCGGTGGTGTTTTCGTCTCCATGAAATCCTTCTCCTTCGTCCAAGTGCACCTGTGAGGGTTCCAACCCTTTCCGAAAAGTGACCCAACCCAAGTGCAGACACACACACACCCACATTGAAATGAAAGGAAGAAAACGGCTGAGATGGGTTATTAGAAAGATTATTCATCATGCGGAGCATTAATCAACTCTACTTTCTTGCCGTCCCTACACGACAAGCTCGTCGTGAGTAACCATTTTTTTTTGCTTTTTACGTAACTGGTGGTGCATGCCACTTGAAAATTGTGAGTGTATAAAAGTGATGTCAAGTGGACTCTACTCGGCTCGGCAAGATGGTGCACATTATGATCCGAAAGACAGGCTGCTTGTGTTGTGAAGGCAACTTGCGACCAAATCACGTGATCGCCAGCTGATGTGCATCCCTTCATCCGCTGGAGACTACCGGTTACAATCGTTTGGGGTCACATTCATAAGGACGAAATTATTTTTTAGAACTGGGCTTCGTGGGACATGCGATGGAATAATTGACTACTGACAGTCACTTGAAATTTTGAAAAATATGTTGGTCGTGTGAAAAGCATGGCTATATAACGTATATATGTAGGAAAGTGTGCATCATTTCCTTTTTATCTTGACCGATATTCAAACAAAGGAATATAAGCATGCGAAAAGATAATTTTGATGTGGAACGGTAGAGAAGCTACGGAGTCTTTTTGGCACCAAGGAGTCAGCAGTTAAGAAACGTTTTACAATCATAACAAGAGGGAAATCGCCTCAGAGAACCTAAAAAAATGTTTAAATAACTCAACTTTAAGTACGAAGTCAAAAATTTCAGCTCTAAAGTAAGTATTTTTCTCACTCCCTCTCATGAATGATATTATAAACAAAAAGAGCTGCATCGACCCGTATGTTGTTCCATGGAAGAAGCTAAATTTAAGTTTTCAGTTTTTTCAGAATAACATAAATTTGAGGTGGTGAAACCTCACAGTAGGTGAAAATTCAACACGGGAGTAAAGGCAAAGTACTCACCGGATTTTTTCGTATTTTAATTATTTTTGGCTTCTTCCACGCAAGGGCGGATTTGAGTGAAAGGAAACATAAAGTGTGTTGTTTCGCGGATCCGTGTATACTTGCCATGTAAACAGAGCTATTCGGTGCCGGTGCGTAGGTCACTGTAGGAAGGGAGCTAGGAAGGAAGAAGGAGGTCGTGAGAAGACGAGTCTGCTGCCGACGCTATGTAGGCCGTCCAAGAGCGATGGAAGTCTAGTTCCCATAGTGAGTTGGAGCAGAGCCGCAGCCGCCGGCATTATTGCCATTGCAAGTATGGAAGAAGTAGGAGCACGAGAGGAAGGACAAAAGTGGAGTGGTGGAGTGCTTCCAGGAGGAGGAGCCCCAAAGACTGGTTAGCTAGCATTACGGAGGTGAAAGATTGAAGAAGATTGATGTGTCGCATAGTGTTCGATCAGGTGGAGGACGATTTGCGGACCCTCCGCAGACTGCGTAGTTGGCGACCTGCAGCCATGGACCGAGCTAAATGGAGAAGACTTTTATGTATTGCACAGGCCAGGTTTTTCCTGCATTTTGATTGCGAGAGTTCCCTGCTCGCGAGTAGCTTAAGGTGAGCGTGCCAATCCTGAGGCCATTGACTCAGGAAGTCTTTGCATAGCTCACAGTGAACTTACCCGATAATTACAGTCCTGTTCTCCATAACCAATATGTCTAATGCACAAATTTTGAAAATGTTAAATGTAATATTCATATTCGAAACATCATCTTGAACAATATACACCCAATTCGTTTTTACACGAATTTTTTTTACACGGCCGTGTAAAAAAATCCCATACAAAATTTTTGCAAAGTTGCTCCATTTTCCATGATTTGTCGAAAAATCATAAAACTTTTTTTACACGGATTTTCAAATTTTGAACTGAAAACTTTTTTTACAAAAAAAAGAATCGGGTGTATTCAGAACATGGTTCGTAACTAAAATCTCGAGGCTGAAGGTACGGAAGCTTCCATTTGAGAAGCATAAAGGTTTTTTTTTTCGAAAAGCTCAGTTGCTTCGTTGCAAGATAATTAGAAGCAACCTTCTACGCTTCTAGGAAGCCACCTTCCAAGCATATAAGAAACCTCCTTTCAAGAGGCTCGGTAGACTTCTTTCAAAAGGCTTGGAGGATTCCTTTCAAGAAGATCTGTGGACTTCTTTCAAGAGGTTTGGAAACCTCCTTTCAAGAGGTTCGGAAACCTCATTTCAAGAGGTTCGGAAGCCTCCTTTCAAGGGGCCAGGAAGCCTCTTTTCAAGAAGCTCGGAAGGCTCCTTTCAAGAGGCTTGGAAGTCTCCTTTCAAAAGGCTCTGAAACCTCCTTTCAAGAGACTCGTAAGCATCATTTCACGATGCTTAAATGCTTCCTTCAAGAGGCTCGGAATTCTTCTTTAAAGAGGTTTGGAAGCGTACTTTCAAGAGGCTCTGAAGCCTTTTCTTAAGTTGCTAGAAAACCACCTTTCAAAAGGCTCGAAAGTCTCTCTCAAGAGGCGTGGATGCCTCCTTTCAAAAGGCCAGGAAACTTCCTTTCAAGAGGTTCGGAAGGCTCTTTCAAGACGCTTGGGACGTATTTTTTCAAGAGGCTCGAAAAGCTCTTTCAATAGGCTCGGATAGGCTCCAATAGTCATAAGTCATGTAGGAAGCTTATTAAGCTATTATACATCAACCTAATAAAATTAATTTCACGAAACATTAAAAATTTCTGTCAATTTTATGGATAGCCATATAACCCGTTAATTTTCAGTCCATTTTATCATATGTTTTATCTAAGCTTATATTCATTTACACCAAAAATAGGAGGGACCTCAATTTATGCAAAAGTTTGAAGAAGAACCTCTAAAGAAAAAGGTTGAGAACCGCTGGTTTATTAACACACTACGATCCAAGCCAAGAAATAGTTGTGTCAGCGGATGTATCGTCAATGAATCGCCTTCTTTGAGCGCGCTTACAGCGGCACAATAAGAGCTAACTTTTGGAAATCAGTATGGCGAAAAACACCTAATGTTTAATATCTCGAAAATCAGCACCTTAATCGAAAAAATATTTGGTAGGCGTAGTAGCGGACACCTTCCTACATGACTGGTACTGTTGAGAAAACCCGCGTTAGATGTCTTTCTCCATACAAATTTCAGTTGGTCAACTATTTTTACATATACGATAGCGCATGGATACGACTGCGGCGGGTAGGAAACCACCCAAGTAACAATTTTCATGCATGTAAGATTTATTTAATTCTTATAGCGGATTTATGACAGCAGTCGCCATAGCTAGTTGATCAGATTTATTGGCTATCTTATTGCTGTCAATGAACCTCTAATAAATCTGCTCGAAAAGCTTCGAACGTCGAATCTCGACTGATCTTGTTAGCAGCTCTACGGTTGTAACGAAGAGCATAATAAGTTCAATTTTCAAAGCTTGATCAAAGCCATAATTTTGGGACGTAATGTGGCCAAATGAATAACCCCAATAAGAATATTTACATTGCAAAGGGTTTATAACGGTGTTTAATAAGAGCAACATTTTTCTGATCGAAATCTATGATGGCCATAATGAAAATGGAGAACCATCTTTAAGCCAGTGAAACTTTATCACTGGTATTTATGATTAGACGGTGTTTTCGCCGCAAAAGACACGTTTTTGGTAAAAGATATAAAAAACAAACAAGTTGGGGTGTATTATCAATTAATTTAGGGAAGATTTACGTTATTGATGTTATAATATTTATTATTATCTTTATTAAAGAGGTTTTCGGCCCTGGGCCGGTTCATCTCGTAATGTTATAATAATTTTAAATTCATTGCCTAAAACTATATTATTTTGCGGGCGCGTAGTGCTTAATCTCATTTTTGCACTAGCTTTCACCATGAAATCGAGCGCGCACCTAATTTCCATAAAAGTACATTGAAAAAAAAACTTGAAAAAGTATTATTTTGTAGTCATCCTCATCATGATTTTCATCTACACTTTAGTTTGTTATTATTTGTTTGCAAGATTTTTTTTCTCTTTTTTTCAAAACAACATTCTTGACAGCTACCGCAGCCAAATTCCCTTTTTTGCAGGCGGCTTGGAACGGATTTTTATATACTCTTATAAGAGGTTTATAGTGGTAATCTAGAGAGGGCCATTTGGACATATCTTACTCTTATAGTGGTCATCAGAAGGTAATCCTGTAGTAATGGGTTTTATTGGCAGTTCTTGAAATTTGATCTTGGAAACCATTCCTAGAGCGAAATAAAACTTGAAATGTTACTTGGGCAACCACAGTTGGGCAATTGATCCGATGGTTGTGGGTGTACCAATAGTTGCAGTAGTCCATGTTATGTCCAATCTACGAATTAATCGCAGTAGTCTGCATGATCTATCGTTTGCTTGACATATCAACACACTATTCAAAAAGAAACATCCACGGAATTCATCCAAAATAGGTAATTATCATTAAACCACTTTAATATTTCCCGTCTTTGCACCAATAGTTGCGGTAGTGCTCCTATAGTTGCGAGTCCCTTAGAAAAACAATGGAATTTGTAACTATATGAACACAAATTAAAAAAAAATACCGCAACTATTGGAACACTGTACCAAAAATTGGTGGTTTAATTTTAGAGGACAATTAAGAATATTGTTGCGATGGTTTCCCGACTGCAAGAAAAGTTAGTCCAAAAGCTTTTGGATACACCCACAAGGTAAACGAAACAAAATATGTATCAGTTTTAAGAGCAAAAACAGTGAGGGGAAGTGCTTAGTTCCTACATTATTGGGTCATTCACCCTAAGTGATTCATTGATATCGGAGCTACAATTAATCACAAGTGTCTTGATGGAAAAATGAAGGTGATACAGCTAAGTATATGCGGTATTTCGAAAAATTTCGTTTCAGGTGGTTCGAAACGAAATTCCGCGGAATTTCGCGGAATTTGAGCAAGGCCAAATCTGATTTCTTGATTTCTCTTCGTTTCGTAAAATTGCAAAAATTTCGCTAGAAAAATTAGCTTCTAACGAAATTTAACGGAATTCCGCGAAATTTCGAAACAAATATTTAGTCGCTTACCAAGGGGCTTCAAGTTGAATTACCTTCTCAACTAACCAAAGATTCCTTTCCCGTAGCGCTCACGGAGATGCAGAGCATTCCTCGGTATCTTAAAACAATGAGTGTTAAACTAATTTTCCACTCCTAATCCTAAATTGACAGTTAGGAGCATCGTTAGGTATTGGTCATGGATTGGAAACTCTGAAGCAAGTATACAATAAAAATAACTTTTTTAATTGATAATTTAATAGATTATTAATTTAATTTCATTACCTAAGAATATTATTTAATTGGTGAGCTGTGCATATTTGCTGTTTTCGGCCAATCATGATTGGCAACTACGATGTGTACAGTTAATCAAGCTATGCTCTTCTTTGACTATTTGCAGAAAGTGTAAGGAACATTGCAGATCTGTGGGCTTTTCTAGATCTTCGCATGGAATTTGCAAAAAAAAAATCCAAAACGGGTTGAAAGATCATTAAAATTGCTGAAAGCTGAAAGCTTACAGCTCATAATGACCATAACAGCTGTTCTCATATGCCAAGGACACACATACAATAGCTTTCGTCGAGCTGATTGTACATAAGACTATGGGTCTGTGAAATTCAATCTGAAATACATATCTTTATGCATTTTAGAAAGGTGCACAGGATTCTTCTAATGAGCAAAAATATGTTATATATATGTGGACAAATAAGAAGGAATAAGTTTTGGCTGTTACGCTCTTTTCAAATGTTGGTCTATATCAGTTCTCTATCTGCGTATACGCCTGGCAGATGTGGATACATAATTGATTATCCCACTAAATAAAAAAATAAAATGATATGGAAATGCTAATATCATCTTCCAAACTTGGACGTACATGTTCATGATAGCATTAGAGGCGAAAGTATAGAATTGATAGTTCCGTTAGGATACGGCAGGCATGAAGAATGTTTTTATAGAAGTCGATTTGAAAGCGAGCGGAGGGCAATATTTGTGATGGCACATATTGCACGACCTTCCTTCTGCCAAGCTCCCGTATGAAGGGGGAGGGAAGAATATCAGTGTGGAAGCTGATATATCTCCACTGGCAAAAGGAAGGTGGTTTGACTTGCTCATATGCCATCGCGTGCGGAAGGATTTGCTATCGACGAGTACTGTCCCCAAATTTCTAATATGACATCAGCATTTAGTCGAATAGGATTTTTATTGCACAGTTCTGTTTTCTCATTGCGTCCGTCTCGTCGCAACCAACTTGGCTGCCTCGGAGAGAACAAAGCAGAGAAAGGCACTGCTGCTGTACCGTCGACCAATAACAGCTTAATTGATGGGTAGTACACTAAATTAATGATTTCGTGTGTGTTACTTCTACGTGAAGTTAAACGATTTACAATGATATGGAAATGCTAATATCATCTTAAAAACTTGGACGTACATGTTCATGATAGCATTAGAGGCGAAAGTATAGAATTGATAGTTCCGTTAGGATACGGCAGGCATGAAGAATGTTTTTATAGAAGTCGATTTGAAAGCGAGCGGAGGGCAATATTTGTGATGGCACATATCGCACTTCTATAAAAACATTCTTCATGCCTGCCGTATCCTAACGGAACTATCAATTCTATACTTTCGCCTCTAATGCTATCATGAACATGTAACGTCCAAGTTTAGAAGATGATATTAGCATTTCCATATCATTGTAAATCGTTTAACTTCACGTAGAAGTAACACACACGAAATCATTAATTTAAAAAAATAAACTTAAGCATTCATTTTATAATTTTGACTTAGCTCAATACTATAAAACCACGCTGACAAGACAATATGTAGTATGCGTCAGCATAATTACATAATTCTTAAGTGAACTAAGGTTTTATTTGAATCCGTATATGAACAATCTCACAATTTCTATATTTTTATATACTTACTGATATAAAATTGATCAGATTCGGGAGCACACGCTCCACGATGAATTCTTTTGAAAGCGGCACAAATGCTGGGGTTTTGCCTTGTCGCCGATTTATCACATGCGGCGATTTATCACAGACTGCCTTTTCTGTTATTATAACTCTAATGGCCGCAAAACAGTTATTTTACTTCGAAAAATCAGAAGGGTTATGTACAAGACACAACCGCCCAACGTAAACTACGTAAGGCATTTTTGTTCATTGAGGATTGTAGTATGATGGCACTATTAGAAATTTTTAGAAAATTCATTTGATTACTTATGTCACTGGTTTCGAACAAAACTAGCGTATCTTAAGATATGAAAATTGTTGGATACAATTGTTTAAAAAATTTACTATAAAACCTAAATTTAGTCCTCAGAGGTAATGATGCCTTTCTTGGATCCGAATTGCTTACATTTGGGTTTTGAAGCATTTGATGAAATATTTCAATAGAAGAAGCCCTAGGGAAGCATTCTCTTTTCCGTTTGCAACATTTATTATTCAGAAACATTCCAATCATAGGCATATCTTGTTTTTCGTGCATCACTAGAAATCATAAAATGTCAATGCGCGAGTAGTAAACGTTGCGGACGGGAAAAGATAGTGTGTGTGTTATTACACGGAAGAAAAAAAGTACCCAAAATTGAGTATTTTTAAACTTACTTTTGAGTTATTTTTTCTCTTCTCTTTCATCCACTCTTTCTTTTGTTGTCAAAAACAAAAGAGCCAAACAATCCAACGACGCCAGTTCAATACGGGAAGCCAACTTTGAGTTTTATTACCTGAGGTCGAAATTGAGTGAATTAAACTTACATTTGGGTAAATAAATTTTCCGTTGGGTACTTTTTTAACATGGGAATAAAGGCAAACTACTTCGACCCTACTTACTCAGTTTTGTTGTACTTCCTGTACGGATGTTCGAGGTTGGGTGAATTAAACTCACTATTGGGTAGTTTATTTCTTCCGTGTACATTCTAACTCCTACTGTCTGGCAGTTTCACCAGTGTTGGTAAAATTTTAAAATCTCAAATCTCATCGGCGATTCAAAGCATGCGTGAGTCAAATCCCATCACAATTATGACCGAGAGATTTGCTCATGATTTGAATCGCAATTTGCATCACTGCATGATATTTACGTGTTCTTCATTGTTGAATGCATTGAATTAACTATTTTTCGTCTAAAACAATGGCTTATAATTATATATAAACAAAACATACGTCTCGATTGCGTTTTGACGCTTTTTTTTTAGAACGAAATCATTTTTCGGTGAGTGAGCGAAGCGATGCGATTCTGGCCGAGAAACTCAAGCGCGATGCTTCCCCTACAGCAGCGGTTCTCAACCTGGGGTACATGTACCCCTGGGGGTACCTTCGCTGGCCCTGGGGGGTACCTTGGACCAAAATCCGTAATGGCGGACGTAATACAATTAAACCGTTTGTTTGAGAAACTGCATATGTAACATTTTTGGCCAAAACGAGAATTTTATATATTCTGAATTCTCGTCCAAAAATATACATATTCTAGAAAAAAAACGAGAAAAAAAATTTGTTTTATAATGTATATTTTTTTTGTTTGTTCAAGAAACTACATATGTGCACGTACTTTGAAGAGCAATTATGGAGTACTGCTTTTACAGTTTTTGCACTGGAAGTACCCCAGGGTGTTAAGTTTTGCCAAAAATTATTGATCTGTATCAAATCGAAAAAAATCGGTGCCAATTTATTTAGAAACAGTTTTTTGTTGTTTTCTCGAAATTGTGTAAAATGAATATAGGCAGTTTATCAAACAAATGATTCAACTCTAATCATTAATAAAGTTTCATGAATTGTGTGTTTCTAATTTCAAAATTTTGTCCTGTACATAATATGCAAGGCGATCAGTAAACTAAAGCCTCCACAACAAGCAATATGTATGAAGGGCTGCGGAACGAAAAATCAAACGGACAAAACGTCGAAAGAACAAATTAAAATAAAATCTTCGATGCAATCTTCCTGATCGAAACAAATGATGAATAATATGTTAAGAATATGCTTCTGAACTAAAAATTTAGGATCTAAAGGTTCGAAAGCCTCCGTTTAATAGGCATGAAGGTTTTTTTCCAAACAAAGCTCGGTTGCTTCGTTGCAAGCTAATCCTCTTGCAACGAAGCAACCGAGCTTTGTTTGAAAAAAAAACCTTCATGTCTTCTACGCTTCTCGGAAGTCTTCTTCCAAGCAGCTCCTTTTAAGTGACTCGGAAGACTCCTTTCAAAAGGCCTGCAAGCCAACTTTCAAAATACTCGGAAACCTGCTTTCCAGAGGCGTGGAAGCCTCGTTTCAAAAGGCTTGAACGGCTCCTTTTAAGAGGCTCGGAAGCCTTCTTTCAACTAGCTCGAAAGCCTCACTTCAAGGAGCTCGGATTTCTTCTTTCAAGAGGCTTGGAAGCATTTTTTCATGAGTCACAGAAACGTCCTTTCAAGATGCAAAGGAAACCTTCGTTTAAGTGGCTCGAAAGCTGGCATTCAAGAGGCTTAGAAGCCTCTTATGAAGAAAGGCAGAAGCTTACTTTTAAGATGGGGTACCTCAATTAATGCAAAAGTTGGAAGGGGTACCTCTCAAGAAAAAGGTTGAGAACCGCTGCCCTACAGAATCGCAGGCGAGTTAGCTCATGTATGAAACCTCGATGATTCAGATTCGTGTATGATTCTACCAACACTGAGTGTCATTATGGGTAAAATATTCGTGCAAACATTTTATTAATATCATTGCAAGACTTTTGAATCAGGGACCAAGAAGGTGATAGCTCTATTGTATCTCACATAGCCCGTTTCAAGTCGCTTTTGTCGTGTACAATAAGTACCGCATTATTGCACCCACGTATTATAAAAATATCTTAAGTGCATTCACACTTCTTGAATCAAAGTTAAATCCTTCTGATTCAGGCGAGCATTTAATTGGACAAAATATTATTAAGCCGATATAAATATTTTTTTTAATTTGTCTCACCCCCTCCCCCTTCGAATTGTTTTGTTCAAAAATAACAACTTGAGGGGCATCAAAAAAAATTTCCGGTAAATTTTGAGAACTTTCAAAACATTCTTTAACAAATCCGAGAAGTTTTATTTTTACATATTTATTTTTTCCATTTTATTATTTATTTTTTACTAGCAGACCCGTCGAACTTTGCTTCGCCTAAAATTGATTTATTCTCTGATCAGCTCTCGAGTTATGCAGAAATTTATGCTTCATTTGTATGGGAGCCCCCTTTTCCAGAAGGGGAAGGGTTTCGAGCCACCACAGAAACATATCTTCTCTTCTAAAAGCTCCACATGCCAGATTTGGTTCCATTTGCTTGATTAATTTTCGAGTTATGAAGAAATTGATGTTTCATTTGTATAGGAGCCAGGTTTCAAAGAGGAGAGGGTCTCTAACCATCTTAAGAACCTTCCACGGCCCCAAAAACCACTGCATTCAAATTTTCATGCCGCTCGATTCAGTAGAAGAAGAAGAAGAAGATTACCTCCTCCCCGTTGACTTTGCGGAGACCATAATTTTTATGTGTAACGGCCTTATTAGTTTTCAGTTTGCAAAAAAATGCATTTTCCAAAGTCGTTTTTTAATATAAATTGATTGCATTACTAGCAAGGGCATTGGCATTGATAACAATTGATCGTCTCATGCCTGCGCAAACATGCCTCTATCTGGATCACTTTTTATTACACCATGCACTACATTACGCATTTTTGTTACATTTCTTTCGACCGCGGTCACTGGTCCAACTCCGGCGAAACACCGCACAAAAAGGAGAATACAAAAGCCAACCGCACTGAACGGCGACGGCCGAAACGAGACTCTTGCTGACAAGAAAAGAGGGTGCTGCCAAAATGATCCGACACCCTATTTTAACATTCATAACCCAAAGTTTCAATATAATTGACAAATTGGTAGAGAATTTCTGAATCGATTGATATATAAATCTCAAAAATCCATCGGAGGATAAAGGCGCTATTAAAGTTCAAAATCTTACATGATTTCGTGACGGTCTCGAATTTGGAAATTTTCATTTGTCACCCTGTATCCGAGTCTTTCCCTTAGACGTAGTTTACGTCAAAAGTAAAATCAGAATTGCGTACATAATGTAAAATCAATTTATTAAAAATTCTGCGGAAAAAAAAATTTCGCTTCGTTTTGAAAAATTTCGAAATTAATGAACCTTGATTTCGTATCGTTTCGAAATCTCGAAAGTAAATCTATATTTCGTTTCGTTTCGATCCGAATCCACATAGACATTTTAAATTTCGTTTCGTTTCGTTAGGAAAAAGTGTGTTATCGCATACCCTTAGATACAGCATGCCTTGAGATTGCCAACATCTGTGGAACAGAAATATTCCCAGCCGGGCCATGAAGGATTAGCGATTGTGTTTGCTGTCTCCAAATTCCACAAGTATATTTTCGGAAGATGTTTTCGATTGCAAAAATACCACACTCCGCTTCTGCGAAGTTTCGAATCTAAAAGGGTGCACCAATGGATACAGCGTTCTTCTTGTTTTCATTACGTTTATTATTATTCAAAGATGGTTGAATATTAAATATATCGGCATAAGGAGAGTGAATCCTGAATAAAATGCGACCAGAACACATCAAGATAGGGAGGTTATGATGCTGGGTCATTAGGCCGAGAGCCGTTAGGCCGAAGGTCATAAGGCCGAATGGCCATTAGGCCGAACGGTCATTAGGCCGAATGGCCATTAGGCCGAATGAGAACTGGGGAGTGAGAAGTGAGTAGTGCGAAGTGAGGAAGAAGTAGAACGAAAGAAGAATAAGGAAAAAAGAAGAAAAAGGAAGAAGTAATAAAGAAGAAGGAAGAAAGAAGCAAGACGCGAGAAAGAAGAAGGAAGATAGAAAAAGAAGCAAGACGCGAGAAAGAAGTAAGAAAACGGAAAAAAGAAGAAAGAAAACGGAAGAAAGAAGAAAGAAGAAGGAAGATAGAAGAAAGAAGAAGGAAGAAGAAAGAAGAATGAAGGAAGAAAGAAGAAGGAAGAACAAAGAAGGAAGAAGGATAAAGGAAGAAGGAAGAAAGAAGAAAAAAGAAGGAAGAAGGAAGAAGGAAAAAAGACGAAAGAAGAAGGAAGAAGGAAGAAGGGAAAAAGAAAGAAGAAAGAAGAAGGAAGAAGGAAAAAGGAAAAAGGAAGAAGGAAGACGGAATAAGGAATAATGAAGACGGGAGAAAGAAGGAAAAGGGAAGACGAAAGAAAGAAGAAAGAAGAAGGAAGAAGATAAAAGTAAGAATGAAGAAGGAAGAAGGAAGAATGAAGAAGGAAGAAGGAAGAAGGAGGAAAGAAGAAGGAAGAAGGAAGAGGGAAGAAGAAAGAAGGAAGAAGGAAGAAAGAAGAAGGAAGAAGGAAGAAGAAAGAAGGAAGAAGGAAGAAGGAAGGGGAAGAAAAAAGAAGGAAAAAAAGAAGAAGGATGAAAGAAGAAAGAAGAAGGAAGACGGGATAAAGAAGGAAGAGGGAAGAAGAAAGAAGGAAGAAAGAAGAAAGAAGAAGGAAGAAGGAAGAAGGAAAAAGGAAGAAGGAAGACTGAAGAAGGAAGAACGAAAAAGGAAGAAGGAAGAAAAAAGAAAGAAGAAAGAAGAAGGAAGAAGGAAAAAGAAAGAAGGAAAAAGGAAGAAGGAAGGCGGAAGAAAGAAGAAGGAAAAAGAATGAGACAGATAGAATAAAGAAGATGCAAGAAGGGAGAAAGAAGAATGGGTAAGGTGAAGAAAGAACTTCTCATTTTTCACTTTTTGCTTCTTTTTGTTAATTCGGCCTAATGGCCATTCGGCCTAATGACCGTTCGGCCTAATGACCATTCGGCCTAATGACCTTCGGCCAAATGTCCTTCGGCCTAATGGCCTGACACCGGAGGTTATCTAGATTATCTGGATGTAGAAAGTCCAAATATATTTAGATTGGAGGGACTGAAAAAAAACATCGACATAGGGAGAGATACCGAGATAAAGAACATCGAGATGTAGCGTGGCGACTGTACGATCGACAAGAAGCTTTATCCATCGGATGAAACAGTATCATGTTCAGTGACAGGTTAGTTACACCAGCGATCTACAAAAAAAAACGATACCTGAAGCAGCTACACAAAGGGCATCCAGGAATCCAACGAATGAAGGCTATTGCGTGAAGTTTTTTCTATTGGCCGGGTCTCGATGAAGAAATTACAAATTACGTCCAAGCTTTCCATCCCAAGTAACAGTTTGGTTTTAAACTAGTTTTACAATACTCTTGTAAAGTGAATTATGGACTCCAAGAACGTTATAAAACTAGAAATGTTATTAGGGAATGTTGTGCTTCAGCAGCAAGATCTCCAGCAAAGGTAGCACGAGAAACGTGGCTCCGTGGCAATGAATACGCGTAGATTACGCCAGCCCGATTGAGTGTGAATTCGACTTAGTTATTGTGTATGCATACAGTAAGTGGAGACATTCCAACCATGTCCATTACTACACAAGCCACAATCAAGCTTCTTCGGAGTATATTTTCGAGTGCACATTGTTCATTAAATATAAATTTTTCAAGTAGAAAAATAAATATGATTGTAAATAGCTTTTGATACAGTTTATTTCGAAATTCCGCGGAATCTCGTTTCATTTCGCTAAAAGTTAATTTTTGCTGAGAATTTTTTTAAAATTTAACGGAACAATATTAAAAACAAAACCAGATTACACGTGGCACAAATTTCGCGGGATTTCGTGTTGAATACCAGAGTAGTGGCGTAGCCAGAAAATTGGTCTGGGGGTTTTCCGAACATTTTTTTCGAAAAAAATTTCTTCTGAAAATTTTGTCTCTGGGGGGGGTTTTATGCCCAAAACCACCCCCCTGGCTACGCCACTGTACCAGAGTATTAGTGATTAATCATAGATTAAATCATGATTAATGAATAATGGAATATTTTATCATCATTCATTGATCATAATCACCTAAAAATATGATTTAATCATTATTCACTAATCATCTATTTTTTAATTCATAATCATAATTGTGTTGCGGCATTAATCATTAATCTTAATCGCAATACTTAATGTGTTTATTCAATAATCTTTAATCTTTAAATTTATATACCTTTGAAAAATTACTGGAACTAATCTCTAGAAATTTTTCGTTGTTTGTACTATTTCAAATTTTAGCATTGAGTAAGATTACTTTATCACTATATAAATAATTTAATTTAATATATCATAAACATTAATCATGTATCATATCGATCGTTAATCATTAATCATACCCGAAACATGTTATTAATTAATCATAATCGTTAATCGTTGTCAAAAAGTCGTTTAATCGTTAATCATAATCAATTATCAATATCATCAATTAGTTAATCATTATTCAAAGGATTAAATGCTTCAATCATAACAAGCTTCATCATTCATTGGAAGCTTTATTCATTAACGTTATGTAGAATACCCTGGAACTAATTTTCTCGAAATACGCATACCTTATTAGTAAGCACGCCTATATTCTGATTCAGATTTGTTCATCAGCAATTGCGTAACATGACAAACTGAAAGCTACGAATAATCCAACACATACAGACCCATCCATCAAATCATCATCGTGAATTATTGCACTTTTGCTTGTGCGAGCTTACTTCCCCTTTTCACCTCAGTGTCAACTAAAAATGAAAGAAAGTTTGAAACATTTCATCCTAAAACGATATTCTTAATGGAATAATAAGGTAAACATCTACAAAGGCCTGAATCTATAAATAATCGAACGCATGGAAATGAAAATATACAAAAACACATGAACAATCTTTACCCATAGAGCGTCATAATACCACATGTTAGCAGCAGCGCTATCCATCATGCTCCAATCGATGACGACGGGTCCCAACAAATGTACAGAAATCGATGCTTTCCGCTGATGCTCCTTGAACCAGACGTATTCCTCAGAACCGCGGAGACTGGCTGTCAGATTCTCGTATTTCTCTTCACAGACGGCTCACTTTTTCACTGTTTTCCAGGGTAAGACACCCACCACCAACGTACTTCCGCCTGCAACCGCTGATATTTTATCCTTACACGTGGCACTGCAGCGCACACATCCACTTTGCCTTTCCCCTACAAGCACTTAACGAATGAAAGCACCGAAATTCGATACCGCTCTCTAATGCATTCACCCTCCTTTCACTACGAGCTCAATTTTTCACAGACCCCCCCAATATTGCTCCTCTGCCCTCTCGCTCGACTGCTTCTTCCACTTTGCGAACAAATTTTAGCTTTGTTGACACTTTTGATTTAGCGAAACTTCCCCGGAAGCACCCCTCTGCCAATATGTATGCAAGGAAATTTTCACCTTTGGCCCAAAACACCTTTCACTCCATATGCAATCACGGCGACAGGCGCCAGATTTTAATCAATTCACGGCGCTAATCGCCTCAAACGCACGTCACTTCCCGGCAAACCGTTAGGAGAACGACAGAGAGACGACACTCAACCCCCGGAACACGGAACCACGTGGATTGATCGACAAAAACCTCCCCCAACGCGGGAAAATTCGCACCGAACTCACTGAAATATTAATTGGAACTGGCGAACGAAAATTCCGGTTTTCCCGAGCCCCTGGCGCAGCACACGATGCGATCATGCGTTGCCCCCGTTGCCGATGCGTCACCCACACCCCGTGCGCGCTCTCTAAAACAAACAGAATCGATTAGAAAAGTTTAATGTTTATAAGAATGAAAATTTCACTTAAAATTTCCTCCTCTCGAGATGTGGCTGCGGGTGCAATTGCCGACCGGCTTTGCTGGGGCTGGCAGCACCGTACCGTGCGTGCTGCGGGAGGACGAGGTCGAGAAGGAACCACAAACCGGTGACGCGACGCGGGCCGGGACGGTACAGTCAGTCCGCACGAGATTCGGACGCCAGAAACACATTGCCTCCTCGCGAGCAGTGGGCTTCGCGTCGAGATCGACGGGCCGTTGTAAATGTTGTTGGTATAGTCGGTCTAATAAGAATTGCCCACCTTTCGGTCAGTAACATTTTAATAAATTTGCACTTCCAGTTGCACAACAAATCTGAAATCAAAGGATCTGAATTTTTGCCTTTTATATAATTTCATAGTGGAACGTTAAAAAGTAATTTCTATCATTTGCCTATTTGAACAACAATTGAGAACCACTAATTTTGCGGTAAAAAAGGCTAAGGCGAATGGGATCGTGGTGTTAGCAAGTGAGGTCATGCCGCGCCGTGACTACATACTAGAAAACAAACGCACGTGGCCCCTTTCACGGAGAAGAAAACATTATACACATCCAATCATCATCCATCCATCCATCGACATGTGTGTACAGAGCAGTACATACATAGAGTCTGGTCTGGGGCAATAAGGTGATAGAGAGATAGAGCGGTTCGTGATTGGCTGCGGATGGGTGGGAACGGGTGTGAAAAACGGAAAACGATCGGAAAATGCGCCTGTTATAATGTGTTCATACCTACCGAACACTGCCGCGAATTGGCTGGTGTAGGTTCGGTTCATTTATTGTGAATTGATACTAACGACCGAGCCGCCCTCTTGCCATGTAGTTTCGAACGAATGTTTATCATAAATTTACCGCGAGATTTTCTTTGGAAAGAAGCAAAGGCTTTTATATGTATTGGAAGGAAGGTTGAACTGAGGTTGAATGATCATAATTTTTAATTGGCTCCTTTTAGCTTAGATTGTTTTCTTCAAAGCAAGCACTGAAAAAACGTGAAGCAAAGAAAAAGTTTCAAAAATCAAAAAACAAGCAATAAAAAAAGTAGTATTTCTATAAAATGGTAGCAAAAAGCGAGTACGCTTTAAATTCCGCGTAAATCCTAAAATTTGTAAAACGTGGAAATAAAGGTGCATGAAAAGCAACTTCAGTGTATAGGAAAGTTATTTTGAGCTTTTGGTGGAGTATAAGACGAGTTTATTATATATCTCATTTAAATCCACCATTTTATTGTACCTTTGACAGATACGTATTCCAACCTCAACAGGGAGACCATTATCAGTGTCTTGCTCTCGTACTTGTAAGTCGAGTCAACTTTAGTGCAGTTAACCATCAGAAATAAAGCGTCAACCGTAAACATTTGGGAACCAATGATTTAGATATGTCCAAGCTGGTTTTCGCACCACTCATTTATACGGCTAGTGAAAATTTTCTAAACAAGTTCTATTCTAATCAAATATTATCACATATAGGTTCGATGAGAAATACCAATGTCCGTCAAACTGACAATATTGTTGTCCCATTACTGCCAGCATTTTGTATCCTATTAATCAGGTGGAAATCAGGTGATTGAAGCGATTTCCCGCAAACCTTCGCAGTTTCCAATTATCCCATCCCGCCTTTATATGTATGTACCTCCCTCCATCTTCCACTCAATTAAAGATTGAGAATACAAAACCACGTCGGAACACCTCAAGGCACAGGAATTCTATACCCAACCATCCATCGATATTTCGCTCCGGTAGTGGATGAAAATGCGAAGCACGGCATCTACGTAAATTCCATAATGTAAACATTTCGGAGAAGCGGTATAAACAGTTCAATGGATTTGGCCTGCCAAGTATGGCTCTATATCCAGCAGAGCACCCGCCCATACACACATGTAGCTGCGTCATGCCATTATTGCATTATGATGTGTATCTGGTTCCTTCTACATCCCAGTTTCAGAAACTGATCGAAATTGACGTCGACCTTTGTAAAGGGGGGAAAACGCGGCTACTTCTGCTTATAACCCACTCCGTTCAAACCAGACACTCTTGCGCGATGGAGCACCACCATGACAAGCAGTACGTTAGCGGTACTGCTGATGCGAGCGAGCGTGCGTGCGTGCGTGAAGGTCCGTGCGTGAATGTAAAATATGGTTTACATTTTTCCACTTTTGCACATTGCTGCAGCGCGCGTTGTTAGTCGCCTCCGACGATGAAGAACAACGGTTTCAACCGAGAGGAAAAACTTATGATTGCGAGCAATTTACTTCACGTTGTTTTTTGTCGGGTCGTATCCGCCGCCCGCCGCCGGAGCATCACAGAAACCGATCAGCGTACTAGGGCGTGTGCAGATTTTCTGATATCGGAAAATTAATCAAAAGTGTTGTGAATTTTAAAAGACCAAACAAACGTTTCATGTAAAGTTGTTTATTTTTTTATTTTTAATACGAAACATAGGAGTACAATCATGCAATAAATAAACACTTCCAATAATGACATTTTGATATACACTTCAGAATTTTAACACCGTAAAAATAAAGTTTGAATGCCAATGAAAAATGTCAAGGGGTGTCTCTCAGCAATTCTTCTTCTTCAATAGCTCTACATTCCAACTGGAACTTGACCTGCTTTTCAACTTAGTATTCTATTAGCATTTCCTCAGCTATCAATTGAAAGCTTTTCTATGCCCGCCATTGCATGAGTATGTATCTTGTGTGGCAAGTCTTGTGCAAGCAAGTACAGCAACGCACCTTCTATTACTCCATTACTTTACCTTACTTTTGGTATGAATATAGAGGAAGTGTACCGATTTTGGCCACCTTAGTGCCTAATTTGGCCAACTCTGAAAAATGCATGTTTTCGGAGTTTCTGAATTACTTGTTTAATATTGCAGATTTTTTCAATTTTTTTCATTTTATGGATTCCGTTCTTCAGCAGCTGTCAAAGTTCTACAGCAAGTATACAAATCGTCAATACACTGAAACACAAACCTGGTATTTGGTCATGGCATCTTAGCATGCCATGCCAAATAGCAGTGAAAAAATGTGGAGTGCCAGCTGCGGTAGTTTGATTGATTATTTGATTATTCGAAATTATGTTTTGATTATTGGATATATTGGATAGAACACCGCACTCCCAAATCGACATAGACGCCAGTTTCCCAGTTGTTGCGTTGAGACTAGACTGACCTTTCGCCGTCACTATTGCGATGGTCTACTTCCCCAGCTGAAAAGTGCCTGGTCTGCAGAAGAAGCCGATTGGAGTCTGTAAGAAACTTCGACGCCCTTTCTAAAGCCGGTCTTTTGATTCTGAATAATGGCTCACCCACTTTCCACAGAGAAAGCGTGGAATCAGCTATCGACATCTCAGCCGCCTCCATGTCAATTGTGAACCGGCTGCTGTGGTCAACGGACGATGACCTCTGAGGCAGCGACCACATGCTGATATCGGTGGCCCTTGACAGCACCCCAATCGAAGTATCTCGAAGACCCCACTGGTTATATGAACGTGCTGTATGGAGCTGCTTCCAAACCACCATCGAAAATATTGCATCGAGCTCTTTAAGAGAAAAATGGAAAACATGCATGTTACAAAATGGCGGTTTCGTCACTTCTCCAGATTACGGCAGAAAAGCAATAGGATATCTGGAGAAAACACAAGCTAGCAATGATAGATGTAACCTCCTCAAGCGAGCTAATGAAGTTTTACACAAAATATATGAAAAACGCCTCCTCAAGATCACTGGTTTTCGCCGTGTAGGGCCGAACAGCTGGCGGAGCAATATACACCCCAAGTCGACCAGCACCTTAAAAGAAATTTCAAAAAGGGCCCAAACACGACAGAAGCCGTGGCCCCGGGCCTCCACAAATCTTATGTATCAAAACCAACATTTTTTTCTGTAAATTTTGGACTCCCCATAAACTGTCGGCCCCGGGGCCCCCTTCCAGCTAAATCCGATTGATTCGATGCAACTGATGTCGATTAATTTACGTTAGATCCCATTTCTCAAGTAAACATCATCAAGTATTGTGTCGCAAGCACTAAAGTGTTTCCCGACTTCCAACGTTTAATTTTCGAACTTACTTCCGACATCATAACTGTCAAAGAAAAATTTGAGTTTGGCACCGACACATTGCCAGAAGAACGTACGGAAGTGGGGAATCCAACTCTGAACTTCCGGAAATTGAAGTCTGAACTTCAAATTAGTGCCAGCGACAATCTCGATTTTGTGACAGATAACACCGTGCAGTGCTACATATTTATTTAATTGTCCCGTATGAATCTCGTCGCTACCAGTTCATCAGCCCTATGATTTTGGACTAAATGCACAATATGTCTATAATCACTGTAAATATTCAATTTAACAGATGCTGTATGCGTTACGTTGCCAAGCTCATCCATTAGTTTCGATTTACATCGAAATAAAGTGGCTGCAGTTACTTGGTTGGTTTTCAGCAGATAAATTTAACCTGTTCTATGTAAGACACCCCTTGTAATAATGTGCAATTCCAGAAACTTTTGCAAATGGGTGTAACTGATGTTGTCCTAAATTTTTCAAACGGCGATGTTTTCTTTTGATTTTAATTTCTTTAGTCGACTTACCTCCAACTATTGGTACAATCCTCTTATAACTACGGTAATTTTTAATTTGTGTCTTTAGTAGCGAATCTTATTGGTTTCATAAGTGATTCGCAATTATAGGAGCAATACCGGCACTATAAGTGCATGGGCGATACTTTCCATTTAATCTCCATTTAACTCTGATTCTACCAGTGGCCCTTTATGGACATGAAGCATGGACGTTCAAAGAAGCGGACCGGAGAGCTTTCTGGGTTTTCGAGCGAAATGTGCTGCGAACAATACTTGTAGGGAAACTATAAAATAGTGGGTGTCAGGCTGTTAGGCCGAACGGTCATTTGGCCGAATGGTCACTAACCCGAACGGTCATGGCCATTAGGCCGAAGAAAAAAATAGGCAAAAAATGAGATATCAGAAGTTCGTCCGACCCTTCAACATTTCTTCCTTCTCTCTTCTTGCTTCTCCCATCTTCTTATTATTTCTTCTTCCTTCTTTCTTATTGTACTTCCTGTCTTTCTTTTTTATTTTTATTCCTTTTTTTACCTCTTTTCTTCTACTTTCTTCTTCATTCTTTCTTTTTCCTTCTTGATTACACCATATTCTTTCTTCTTTCTTCTTTACTCTTTCTTTTTCTTTTTATTTTCTTCCTTTTGTCTTCTTTCAGCTTCCTTCTTTTTTGTTTCCTTTATCCTTCATCCTTCTTCCTTCTTTCTTCTTCTTTTGCAACCCGTCAGCCTCACGAGTTCCCGGGTTCAAGTAAAAATGGCTTAAGCGCCACTCCCAAAGGAGACCATCTACCGTGATTGTGGGTTGCCCGTGCTGTGAGACCCTTAAGGGGAGGGTTCAAGTTTTCCCAGGTGACTGGGAGGGAAACGAGTGGGCTGGCATGGAAGCGTGGGGACTTTACGACTTTACGTCGCTTAATAAAAAAACCGTATTCGGACTAATGATTTCCGCCGACGACAAGATTATTTCCTTCGCGGCCGTTATCATCACCGGAACTCGACTCAAAAACCCTTCGAACGGCCTCGTCCGAATGAAAAGCTGTCCGTGGTTGGAATCGGGCGAACCATTCCAGTAAATGGACCTGAACTAATAAAATAAAACGACCGAAACGCGAAAAAACCTTCTCCCTTCACCTGATCAGATTTCTCTCATTCGACTAGTTGTTCAAACATTTCCTAGCTTCAGTTTGAACATTTATTTTCGACCATTCACAAAGAAATAACCATTTCCTTCTTCATTTCATTTCCTCTATTCTTCTCTTCTTTACCGATTATATACTCTTATAGGCCTACTTTTCTCATTCCCTTTATCTAGCTAGCTTGTGCGATGGATTCGTGCGTTGCGACTACTGGTAACTGGGGGTGTGCAAATTAACTTTGCCGACTACCGACGCATAAACGAGACGAGCGGTAGGGCTGTCGAAACGGTGGCCACGCTAGCGGTTCAACTCGGGCAAGGGGCAAACTTCACCAAGCGCTTGGAATTATGAAAACATGCATGTACTTACGGTTCAGCGGGCTCGCCTACGGTTGGCCGTCGCCATGTATGCGACACGCGGCCGTCTAACTCCTGCGGACTCCGAAAAACGCTTATTCGATCGTTGCCGTCGTGCTTCATGCCATCGACGCCTCCTGCACGTGGATCGGTGGACTACACTAGCGGTCGTGTGTAATTGTCGCGGCGGTCGCCTCACTTGGTGGTTTAGGGGCTACCGTGCGCACCTTGCACGCTGGGGTCATCGGTTCGAGTCCGGCTCCTTTTTTTGCTTTTTTTACTTTTTTTGCAGCTGTTTCCGGCTCACGACCGGAACGTTGGTCGACTAACTTGGCTTCTTCTCTCGGTTAGCTCACAGTTCGTTGCTCTAGCCCTGCCTAGGGCGTGGAAAATAGTGTTCGCTCCCCTCTCCGGCCGGCCACGTGTATCGCCGGGAAAATGCCTTGAAGCTGGACTGCGGGGTCGAAAACGGTCGCTGACGAAAAGGGTGGTGCGACGAGCCTCGCAATTCTTGCCACAGATCTGTCATGGAATTTAAAAGGCCGTCATACAGACGGGTTAACTCGGGCACATTACGCACACACATATCAGCAGTATTACCTGTCGCAACCAAATTATACGCACTCACACGCACTAACTTAACAGTCGCACGCACGCACTTAGGCACTTTAGCTACTCTGCCTATCTACTTGAGGGAAATTAGGAAAGAAAATCTAATTAGGTTAAACTTGAAGGTTTCTTCACGCTTTCACTAGTTCACACCTGAAATCACAACCACGGCGCGGGACTTAACTTGGACCGCTCTCGCCTCATCCACAGACCAGAACGAAGTGAAAGAGTCAAGTTTTAAGATCCTCAGATCAAGGCGCGAGATTTCAGATCTTCGTCGCCGGAAATTTCGTGAAAACAAAAAAAGTTGATTGTTTTCGCGAAAAGTCAAAAATGCCGAATCAAATCCTTTCATTATCCAGAAAACCATTTCGTCCCCACCTTTAGAGCCAGATCTTCCATCTCGCTTCCCAACCCGAATGTTATTTTACAGAACTGGGGTCAACGATACTTGAACCCAGGTCGATGCCCGGTCTCGCACATGTTGATTTGGCTAACGACTTTACCTTTGGCGCCAGGAATAAATCGTGAACTCATTTACTTCATGATGCAGATCATGAACAAGTGAACCAATGAACTTATGAACTCTAATCTTCCACGTGAGTGAATTCAAAAATGACCCTCAACGTGAGTGGTCTCTAAACAAGGGGTAGTTCAATTCGACTTAATCTATTTGTACAACTTTGAATAATTAATAATTCAAATATTCGTGGTACTGCCACACTTTCTTTTCTTTTTTTCTCCTTTTCCTTCGGCCTTCCTCCTTTTTCCGCTTTCTCTTTCCTTCTGTTTTATTTATTTTTCCTTCTTCCTTCTTCTTTCTTCCTTTTCCATCTTCCTTCGTCCTTCTTCTTTCTTCCTTCTTCCTTTTTTTTCTTCCTTCTTCCTTCTTCCTTCTTCCTTATTCCATCTTCTTTCTCATTTTTTCTTTTTTTTCTTCTTTTTTGTCATTCTTTCTTCTTCCTTTTTCATTCTTCCTTCTTCTTTCCTACTTCTTCCATCTTCCTTCTTCCTTCTTCCTTCTCCCTCCTTCCTTTTTCCTTCTTCCTTCTTCTTTCCTCCTTCTTTCCTTTCTATCTTCCTTCTTCCTTCTTTCTTCTTCTGTCCTTCCTTCTTCATTCTTCCTTCTTCTTTCTTTCTTCTTCCTTTTTCCACCTTCCTCCTTCCTTCTGTCCTTCTTACATCTTTCTTTTTTTCTTCTTCTTCCATATACCTTTTTACTTTTTCCTTCTTCTTCTTTTTTTTTATTTTTTCTTTTTTTTTCTTCTTCCTTTTTTTTCTACTTACTTCATCTTTTTATTTCTTCCTTCTTCTTCCTTCTTCCTCCTTCTTTCATTCGTTCATTATTCTCCCTCCTTCTTTCTTCCTTCTTTTTTTATCCTGCTTATCCTCCTTCCATTTGTCTTTTTCCTTCTTCCTTCTTTATTCTTCCTCACTTCGCACTACTCACTTGTCACTCCCCACTTCTCATTCGGCCCCACTTCTCATGACCTTGGTGTATGGCGCAGACGCATGAATCATGAGCTGTATCAAGTATACAAAGAGGAAAATATTGTGAATCGTATAAAATGCGGCACACTTTAGTGGGAATGTCAGAAGAAAGAATAGCGAAAACAATATTCAACAGAGAACCAGATAGGGGCCGGCGACGAAGGCCACGAACACGCTGGCTGTACGTGGTGGAATCGGACCTGGGGACCCTGAACGTTCGGGGAAACTGGATGAACATCGCCCAAGACCGTCGATTATGGAGCTCTACAATACGCCAGGCATAGGTGTATCGACGCTGCAGCCAAGCAGGTATGCAGGTAGATACAAGCTGCGATGGTTTTGTACCACCACGACTTTTGCTTTGTGGTGTGCTAACACAAGCTTCCTTAAACTTTTAGTGCAACTTCTTCGAGAGTGTCAGTAGCGATCTCGAGCATTATATTTTCACATCGAACGGGAGATTCAAACGTAATAGCAAGAATCGCATATTTGGAATGCCATCCTAACCTGGAGCGTTATTTCGTTTAAGTTCTTTTGTAGCGATCAACTCGTCATTAGTCACTGGCGGTGCCATATCGACAAAATCGTACGATGGGCCGCGGATTTTTTTATGTGGAGGTTTAAACAATGAGTCATATTTCTGGAACAATCTTTTGACTATCCTGACTTACATCTCCGGGGATTTCTCAGGATACGGGCAATTACTATATCCCGCCCGTAAGTTCAGATGGCTACCGGCAGGGATGCGATACGGCTTGCATAGCAAAGCTGAACCAATTTTAAATTCATTAACCGACTATTGCGGTTAAGTTAACTGTGTTACTTGCATATGCGGATCCGCCTAAATGGTGCACAAGCCTGTCCACCGGAGGGGTGTCTGTAGGCTGCACCTGGGGACTGACAGATGCGAGCCTTCTGCTCTACACCTACGGAATAGCTTATCACGAACGTATCCCTTACAGTCATACAACAACCCGCCCACCATCAGTTCAGCCTTATCAAGGCCCTTCTTGGTTTTAGCCAGAGATATCTGCAATGCATCAACCTAATAACATATTATATTGATCACTACTTCTTATAAATAGCAATAGCATGATCTTCTCTTGATATTTTAGTGCAAAGTTTTGATATTTTTGTTTGATATTTTATCTGTTATATCAATCACGTTCATATCTCATTTTGCTATCTAATCGAGATTTGATATTATTGAAGTCTTTTCGTCTACTCGGGAATTACTCTGCCTTTTTGTTTGCCACGGCTACTGGAAAGCACACCCTTTTCATCACATCACATCTCTCTTAGTAGCCTTACTTTTCAGAGGTACGGGATTCCTCCTAACTTTCTTGTCCATATACAACGTGGTCAGGCTTTGATAAATTTCAGATACCCTGGCCATCCCCCAGCGTATTTATTACACAAATCACATTATGTATCACAAATATATTTACGATAAGTACTTTTTTCGGTTATTTGGTGGACTAAGCCCTCTCATCTAACTCAAGCACGCCCATGAACTATTCAAGCCTTGGAAAACCTTCGAACGCACTTGTATGTATGTTACCAGGTTTTTTGAACTAGTTACAAACTAATCATGCGGGAAAATTGCGTACCGTTTACGCTTCTACAAGCCGGTGATTGGCGCCACGAAGTTATATCGGAAAAGGATAAATATTTTCCACAAAATTACAGCTTTGTGGGTCGGTATGATGTCTACCTGGCACGCAACTGCGGTTCATCGATTTCAAGCGCTGACTACTTGCTGGAATATATGCAGCGAGCGAGGGGCAAAATTAAAATAGAATCTCAATGGCAAAAGCTTCCCCTGAACTACGCCGCAACTACGGCTCGATAGGCTGGCATGGAATGCATTCGAAATACCGCACTAATTAATCCATATTTTTCCCATTATATCGACATATTCCCACCGAGCGGCCGGTGCTGCGCGGCAACGATAATGCCGTCAATTATCCAATGAACCGTGGTAGAACCGAACACAAGGGCGAACACCGCGTGGAGGTAGGCCAATCTTTCTAATCGCATCTCGAGTCAAGTGGAGTGTAAACAAAAACCAGAACTCAGCGGCACATGAGCACTTTTGGCCCGCTGTTGTTGCTGGCGAAAAACCCGACTGTCTGGAATCGGGTCCGTTAAAAATAACCTCGGCTGTCTGCACTAGCTGCGTGAAATTTTCTCCTGATCTGTTTGACGAAGACGGTTTTGAGGGGCGATTAGGGTAAGACGGTATAATGCGCCCCACCTGGCCAAAACGCCCCTCTTTGATTTCTAGAAAACTATAATTAACTAAGGGTCAAAATCAGTTGGTACCTATAAATATTTGTAAAACCATCGTACTATGTGAATGTGGAAGTATTTTTGTATTACATAATGAAAATAATAGCAAAATACAAAAGTGACAGTTTTGATGTAACTTTTCATGTTTGTTTGCTCAACATTCTGGAGCGACGCTAGCATACTGTCCGCAAAACTTGCACGAGAACACTCAGTTGGGCAACAAAATAACTTTTCTCAGTGGTTAATATGATATAAAATTGCTTCCATCTTCAAAAACGTAACGATTTTCGAAAATATGTTTTACTGGCCAAAACGCCCCAGTGTAGGCAGGACGATATGCCCTTACCAACTGGACACAAGCGCGGCGAGCTTGCAGCAGTTGCTTCCAAATTGTATGGAAATTATTGAAATGTAATTAAAACCTGATTAAATGGACTTATGTTGGTTTTTTAATGTCGGGCACATAAGGATTTGTAATCTTTTTATTATGGGATTGATGAAATACTAATGAAGGGCTATGGAACGTCTCTGGCTAAGGTGGGGCGTATTGCCCAGGCACCTTTTGAAATCCATTTTTTCACGACTTTTCAAAAAAACATTATTACGTGTTATCTGTAATATTTTACATGACTACTCACGGGCAATGCATTTGCGACTTCTTGCACTACCAAATTACACAAAGTTTGCTTAAATTGCGATGAAAAGTAAAAAGTTATCAAGGTTTTGCCTTAGGGGGGGCATATTATACCGTCTTACCCTACGTGGGCATGGGCACACAACAAAGGCAGGGTGCATAATTGCCTTATTATCCCGATCGCGACGTGTGTGCTGTTTATGGTTCGTGTATACACTTATTTAATGAGACAACGAAAGAAATGTAGACTCATGATATGACCACAGGATCTGAGACATGCATCATTGGGACAATTTCTTGTAAAATGCCTCTTATTTTATTTGACAGAATCTGATGCAAAAGGTGGCTTTAACTTGTGATTACTGCCTATGCGAATTGATTTTACTGGTCATGGTCATATTTGATATTCATTGCGTGATTGAATTCTTTTCTGGTGCTGACGCTGTATTAATTAATCACTTCATACATTTAATGGCTGAGACCATCGGCTAGGTGTAATTGCGCTCGCTCAAACTCGTCAAACGTCGTGAAAATTATGTTTCGGTCTTAATCGCATGCCCCGACAAATTATCACATTTTCACCTATTTGTACCAAGAATACAGAATTACGTTACCATAAAGTTTAATGGATTCCTATTTCTCTCTCAGCAGATTAGATATAATAGCTGTCAAAAATTGCTCGAGCATCAATTTAAATACAAATTAACAGAAATTATGCCAAAGACCCCTTCTCTGCCGCAATAAAAGTAACCCCAATTTGTGTCGGCGGCCGGCCGGTAGACCGATGATCCTCCCAAAAGCCCCGTGCATCCCATAAAAGCTTAAGTACAATCCAACAGCAGCAGCAGCACCGAACATAGACATTAAAGACGCGTAAAGATTAGAGGCACAAAAGCGACAAATAGCTAAATTTGTATTAATATCTACACGGTCCTTGGTGTCGGACGAATCCAGCAGGACTATCAGTGGAAGAAGGATTGGTGGTGAGGTGGTGCTAACGGCAATAAAATCCGACGAAATTATACAAACAGAACAAGGTGGGAGTGTGGCCGAAATGCACAGCGGGGATGATGCATTGACTTTTGGAATGAAATCCAGTGCCGAATTTCAAGCTGATGTGCTGGCTATAATCCAAACAGAAAATACAGAAATTTAAACTAAAAGGCTAAAAGTACCCGAAAATCGCCCCACTGTGCACGGTGGATGGGCGCGGGGTGGCTGAGCGTGCAATAAGTGCAAAACCATAAAGTCGGGTGGCTGCGGATTCACCCCTCTCGCCGATAAAAACACAGAGTAACAGAAACGAACGACTACACGCACAAGAAGTAAAAAGAAACACACAAACGGTTGTTGGCCGTGGAAAACGCGAATGGATTCGAATTACTCACCCCAGGTGAAGTCTGCTTTTCATGTAACGCGCTCTGAGCGTTGATAGCGTTTTCTGGACTGAAATACGTCAAAAACGCACAGCCTGAAACGAAAGGAAAGAGGAGTAAAGTTACGATCTGTGTTCGAACAAATGATTATAATGGGCAGGGGTGAGATACGAACGAATGGGGATGGGTGGTTTTTGCGTTCCTGCAGGAGGAATTCTCCCCTCTTTCTTCGCAGAGCACACACACCTGCTGATGGCAGTTCGGCTGTGAAGGATGATAATGAAGAAAGAAATAAAAGAGTGAATTTTTACTAACGTCTGATTATGTGTTTCAATTAAATCCGAAAAAATATGCTTCTTTTTATGGCTCTGATGTTTTTACAAATATACCTTTCTATGTTAATATTGCACAAGTATGATGTGTTTGGTAAATATGTTTCGAAAAATGCTTTGGTCATAACCTGGGAAAAGCGCTGGAGGGTTAGACTTTCCATCTTCCACCGCTTTTGAAATGTGTTAGAACCAGAATGTCTGCACCGAAAGTGATTGGGGTAAGCGTGCATAAATCTCCCGTATCTAAACTTCCGGGAAATTTACAGTGCTCAACTATATGTTCGGGGTAATGCTAAACATCACTAGATGCCTTTTTGAATGTCCACCTTCATTTCATTTATTTAGTTTACATATAAACAGGTCCCGACGGTATACCTGCTACGGTGTTAAAGAAATGCTCCCTAAGTTTATCTAAGCCGCTATCCCAACTTTTCAACCTCTCGCTTCAATCTACCCAGACCACTGGAAAGCGTTTAAAAAAGGAAACAAACGCGAAATTAGCAACTACGAGAAAGTTGTCTACAATTTTGTATTCCACAATTGTCATCACTTCATCTCGGAGCATCAACATGGTTTCATGCCGAAACGATCAACGAATAGTAATTTGCTGCTGTACTCTTCTTTCATCGCAAAAGCTCTGCAGAAAGGCCAACAAGTCGACCCAATTTACACCGATTTCTCTGCCGCATTTGACAAGATTAATCATTAAATTACTATCACCAAGTTTGAGCGATTGGGATTCTCTGGATCATTTCTTCGCTGGTTACAGTCCTACCTGAATGGCCGGAAAATGGCCATTAAGATTGGGGATATCATCTCATCCTATTTCCTCGTTACCTCGGGGGTGCCAGCCACAAGGTAGTCACTTAGGTCCGCTAATTTTCTTGGTCTACCTGAATGATGTCCATCCACATTTGAAATGCCTCAAGCTTTCATTTGCTGATGATTTCAAACTATATTGGATGGTTAATACTGTACACGATGCCCTATTCCTACAATCCCAACTAGAGCGGTTCACCGATTGGTGTACAGTTAACCGCATGAATTTGAACGCTAGTAAATGCTCGATTATTTCATTCTCCTTCGACGCTCTTCGCTCGATTTTGACTACAAAGTTGGCGCTGTCAGTCTAAAAAAAAATCAGTGATCAAAGATCTAGGTGTTCTGTTAGATTCGAAGCTGACTTTTAAGGACCACATCGGATACATCACCTCAAAAGCCTCTAAAACACTCGGTTTCATCTTCCGCATAGCTAAAAATTTCAAAAACATTCAATGTCTCAAACTCCTGCATTGTTCACTAGTGAGATCGATTTTAGAATACTCATGCATTGTTTGGGCAGCATACTATCTCAACAGTATTCAACGTATTGAAACTATTCAACGCAAATTCTTACATTTTGCTCTGCGCCACCTACCATGGAACGATCCCTTCAATCTTCCCAGTTACGATGATCGTTGTAAGCTTATAGAATTAGAACCTTTAAGTGTGCGACGTCTCCAAGGCGCTGATGTTTCTGATCTTCTGAACTTAAATATTCTCTATAGACAGCTTCGGTCAAACAATTTTCTGTTTCTTCATGGTGCTCGCACAAATTACGGACATAATGAGCCTCTCACTGGTATGTGTAGGACGTTCAACCGTTGTTCATCGGAATTCAATTTTCACCTTTCACGATTGACTCTCAAAAAGAAATTCACCCATCTTATCACTACCACTACCAACTCTACACGTTAGTAAGTTTTTTGTTTGTTTTAATTGTATAGTGTTTTTCTTGAAATTGTTTCTGTACATATGTTAGTTATAAGTAGTGTATAATTGTATATTTAAGACTATAATGTATCATTTGGAGTCAATGTAAATTCTGTTGATACGAAAAGATGAGAAGTAAGGGTATGCGATAACACAATTTTTCCTGACGAAACGAAACGAAACGAAATTAGAAATGCTACTGTTGGGTCGGAACGAAACGAAACGAAATTCAAATTTTCTTCCGAAACTTCGAAACGAAACGAAATCAGGGTCCATTTGATTCGAAATTTTTCGAAACGAAACGAAATTTATTTTTTTTCCGCGGAATTTTTATTAAATAGTAATATAGATAATGCAAAAAATGAATAAAAAAATCCGCGTTGAAAATAATTTTGTTTAATATTTTTAGAGTCAAATAAGGTCGATACAAATATATAAAAAAGTTTGCCCTCCCTAGTTTTTTTTTGTCTAAAATAAAATTTGGATGCGACAACAACAAAAAATCGGAAAATTATAAGGATTTTCAAAATATTCTTTTTGCAATTCCTGATCATAATACCTGGTTTACAGTTGGCGTTTGAGTGATAAAACGGCCTACTTTTCCATACCAATGACATGGGTGATTTAATGAACATTATGCAACTCAAATGGGTTGCATAAAATCCATTATAGAAATTGTCTCGACTTCCCTGGGCATAAAAGTATTATCGTGTTAGCCTCATGATATACGAATGCAGAAATGGTAACTTGGCTTAGAAACCTCGCAGTTAATAACTGTGGAAGTACTTAATGAACACTAAGCTGCGAGGCGGCAATGTCCCAGTGGGGGATGTAATGCCAACGAAGAAGAAGAAGAATTAGATCTGTTCTCCATTTCATCATAAATAAAGTCTCCAGGTAATTTTTCGACCAAATTCATGAAGATTTATTGAATCTGTAAAACTTTCCAAAATGGTCTTTTCAACATATCTAAGCAGTATGAAAGCTGTTGATTGCAATACAAAACTGGACTTTTTAAAAAAAAATTTGCTAAGGTCTGTTGGAAATATTACTTTATAATTTAAAGTAATTTTTTTACGTTGTTATGGTGAGGGGCATTTTTCATCCATCACTTTTTTATGGAGTTAGCCGTGGAAGATAAACGAAAATCGTGACTGCTAGATGAAAACCTTTTTTCGTTTCATCACTTTTTTACAAATTCTTTGGTGCGCTGCGGTGGGACTTGAACCTTAACAATAATATCCCTGGGATGCGCTGACTCTAGCATTATTTTCACGCTATCTGCATGTAGGCTAGAGTGATTCAAATTTTGAATTTTTCATTTCCTTATGCTTAAACGAAGGCATTTAATATTAAAATAGTTTTCCTAAATTTTTAGCTAATTTGGTTGTAATTTGACTGAGCACATGCAGTTTGAAGTTTGTATGAAAATTACTATGAAAACAGTAACTTTTGTGGAAAACCGTTTCGCAGCGTTGCCCACTAAGCTTAAAAATACATGAATACACTCCCAATATAGACAATTTAGCCAGGAAACAGATCGTCTTTGTTGCGAAACCATTTGATGCTGGCATGAAAAGTTATTACGGAAATACTGAATCGTGTGAAATTCAATTTAACATGTAAAAGAATAACATCAATATCAATAAAGAGCATTTTTGTTTTCTTTATAGCTTTACTTGCAGCAGATCGTTTCGCAACAACCACTGACTTCCAGCTTAAAAAGCATTCTACAAATTTCAAATATAAATTATATTCAAATAGTTTATGGGCCACCTCAGGAAATAATCTTTCACGTAAGTGGCGTTTTCCATAGCAATTTCCGTACAATCTTAAGATGACGCGTGCACAGTCAAATTACATCCAAATTAGCTAAAACTTTAGGAGGGGAGCGAAAAAGTGAAAATTTGAATCACTCTAATGTAGGCATTACGTAGGCTTACAGTGGCCAAACGTCTCGGATTATGTGGAACAGTGGCACAGTCTACTTGCCTCGCATTTCCTGGTGCCCCGGAAAACGTTCCGTATTCCATGATGAATCTGTAAAGCCGTTATTTCTGCAGCTCAGCAAAATAAAGAACAAATTTACGTTAAAAATATGGTTATTTGCTGATTTTAGCAATAAAATGAAAGCTAGGACATGGTATAACAATTCAATCGAGACTGCCTTGTTACTATTCAGTCGGTAGCTCTGAAAAGTTGATCGCCAGTGTAAACTAATTAATTTGGCACATATCTTCCAAATAGGGTGGTCATCTAAAAATAGATTCTTTGTAAAGAGACGAGAATACCAGAGTAGATCTCGGCACAGTAGCGGTCGTCGAGCACAGAGTGCCTACTAAATAAATAAAGGAATAAATAAAGAATCTTCCATATACAGGTTGGACTTGATTATCCGGAGTAACGATTTTATTTTCACTCCGGATATTCGAATCACCAAAAAAAATTAAATCTGCAATTAAAAAACCTATGTTTTATTTTACTTGCAGTGGTGTAGTCAGATATTATTCAGAAAAAAAAATCGGAATCAAAATTATTACAAATTATTTTTACTTCACCGAACAATATTATTATTATATTATTTGCATTAACAAATATGCATTACGTTTTATACTTGAATACTTTTAACAAAACATCGAAGAAATTTTCAAGCGGAAAGCTAAATGCGTTTCTTTTGAAGATACGGAATTGTATTACGTAGTGAGATTTAATGAAAGAATTTATATGTATAAAATATTGAGTGGAATTTGATTCGCTTCATTGTGCGGCGCAGCCGAATTTTTTTTTATGATGTAAAAATTGGAATTATTAAAAATAAATTTCGAAATTCCGCGAAATTCCGTTAAATTTCGTTAAAAGAATTATTTTTCTGTCGAAGTTTTTGAAATTTAACAATACGAAACGAAATCAGTAAATCAGATTTCGCCATACTAAAATTCCGCGAAATTTCGTTTCGAATGCCCTAAAACGAAATTTTTCTAAATACCGCATATGCTTAATGAGAAGGTTTTGCGCCCATTCGAGAAAGTGCCTATACGAGCACTACCCGAACGGGCTTTTCCCTACTCCCAATAAAGATAAAGATAAAGATAAACAGATAATACTGAATCAACAATTTACCGCCATAATACACAGATCCTCGAATGCGCCCCACGCTCGCCAAGTCGTTTTGTACCTGGTCAGCCCACCTCGCTCGTTGCGCTCCACGCCGTCTCATACCTGTCGGATTGGAAGCGAACTCCATCGTGCATTGCTAACTCCATGCTGTATGGCATTCTTGCAACATGGCCTGCCCATCGTACCCTTCCGGCTTTAGCTACCTTCTGGATACTGGGTTCGCCGTAGAGCTGGGCAAGCTCGTGGTTCATTCTTCGCCGCTACACACCGTCTTCTTGCACATCGCCGAAGATGGTCCTAAACAGCCGTCTGTGTCGAATGTACCTATTTATTTTATTAACTAGTAAAATAGCTCATAAAAATTAACAAACAAACTAATATGTGTATATAAAAATGAAATAGTCGTATCCGCAAAACGTGAAAACAGCTGTATGGATTTTCTTCATTTATTCAGCAGTTTCGTTTGCCGGGTCAGCTAGTCTTCATATAAATTTAGAATGCGATGCGGAAAACGAGGATGAAATCAATCGAGCCCATATTTTGCACAGTTGATAGGGGTCCCAAAATGATTAAGAAATACCTTATTTCGTTTTCTACTTGAACACTTCTTCAGTGTTTTGTTATCGACAGTCGTGATTATATTAGAAGTAAGGGAACGGTTCGGCACTTCATCCCATAGCTCCTATTTTCATCCGATCAAAAACAAAGCAATGAAAAGAAATTCAGTTTGTTTTTTATTTTGTACCAGTGAGCACGCGTGTTAGCAGAAAGAAGCGACGAGATTGGTGCTATATTTCTTTGTTTTGCGATGAGATGAATATATGTTCAGGCCCTCCTTAGCCGTACGGTACGAAGCGCGGCTACAAAGCAAGACCATGCTGAGGGTGGCTGGGTTCGATTCCCGGTGCCGGTCTAGGCAATTTTCGATTGGAAATTGTCTCGGCTTCCCTGGGCATAAAAGTATCATCGTGTTAGCCTCATGATATACGAATGCAAAAATGGTAACCTGGCTTAGAAACCTCGCAGTTAACAACTGTGGAAGTGCTTAATGAACACTAAGCTGCGAGACGGCTTTGTCCCAGTGTGGGGATGTAATGCCAATAAGAAGAAGATATGTTCAGTGAGATGGAAAACGGAACAGTTCCCCTATATGGAATAGTGAAGTTTTTTAACTCAGGAATAAGAAGGAAAGAGGAAGGAAGAAGGATGAATAAAGAAGGGAATAGAAAAAGAAAAACCCAGATTGATCCAGTGATTGTGCCTTTATTGTGCAATCAAACAATCAAATGCATTATCGGAAAATTCGTTGAAATGCAGAATAATTTGTGATATTAATTTTAAAATTACTAAGTAGAGTATTATTAGCGTGCGCGTGTTATGCGAGCTTTTTTATTATACCAGAAAACTGCAGAAACGTTATGGCGTTATGCGTCGTAACTTGCATGCAATCAAAGCTTGCGTTTCAATTGTTGTACTAAAGTCGTGTACTAAATCGAGTAGAAGAGCTTGCATGGGTTGATACTTCAAGGCATTTTATGGCATGCTATAACTTAATTACTATGTTTCATAACTATTTTAATATTTAGATTTTTTGGAATGCGCAATCGCTATGAAATTCAATAGTGATCAACTGCGCTTTATCCTCTGTCGAATGTAACTTGTTGTAAGAGAATCGGTTAAGAATTACTATGTGAAAAATTGGCTAATGCACAAGTGCACTCACACACGCATACACACGGACAGACAGACATTTACACAGTTCGTCGAGCTGAATCGATTGGTATATTACACTATGAGCCTTCTATAAAAAGTTCGATATTGGAGTGAAATGATAGCCTTTCGGTACAACTTTGTTGAACGAGAAAGGCAAAAAGATGAAAAGAAGAAGTTATGGGCATTGTTGAATACGTATCCAAGCTTCAAGTGATGATGATGATGATGATGATGATGATGATACTACCATCTATTGTAGCAAGGCACCTGCCGATAGCACTGGCCATATCTGACAAACGATTTGATCATGATTATACTATTGTATGCATTTCATCAAATTCCTGTATGAAGGGCCAAAAATGGGTGGGGTGGTTCCATAAGCAGAGACACTTATGCGAATCCACGGGATGGATAGAGAAACTCCTTCCAGAAGAATGTTCGTACATACAATAATACAATCTAGCCCTCGTTCCCCAGATTGACCCAATAGATGGGGAGAAGAGCCTGCCCTTTATCCACGAAATGTTAACAATAGGAAGTTGGCAATTCCACTCTTCCTATCCAAATCGCTTCAATCGGGTGCCCTGATGGATATTTCATATATAATTATATAGTTTTAATGTAAATTGTGATAATTTGCAATGGAATTTTCTCACCAAATCTGTCCTCAATGTGCAAGATCCTTTTTTCAACATCAGACTGTTTTGATATGAATGGTTTTCTTCAGAGATGGAAAGACCAATTTTTCGTCGAGGTTCTGGTTAAAATCAGGTTATACTTGAATCCTAATAGGATGAGATAAAAAGAAGGCAGTATCAAACATTACAACATAGGTATTTTTCACCTCTAATAAAGACTAAACAATGTAATAAATTTGTCTCAAAATTTGACGTAATCCTTAACAAAATTCTACTCCACTGTAACCTCATCTTTCGTCAGATTTTGGTACACTGTGTATGTATTTACATATGTATATATCCACTATCTTGGCTTTAGTCTTGCTCTGAATGCGGATTCATCCAACAGGCAAGGTCGAATTGCATTATCATTTCAATTCAAAGTACCGATGCATTAAGGTATAACATGGAGAGAGGATGAGTTTTAAAAAGAATAAGTTTATAAAAATAATCCCTGTAACCAATCTCGGTTATGGTGAATATTAACCAGGTTTTAATAACCCTAATAGAATTTTGCCAACAGCTAACAACGATATCTTTTTGTTTTATAATTTCTGAAAAGGATTTTACAGATAACAGCAGAAATTATTAAAGTTACTAAATTATGGCATATAATTTCAAGAGATAATGACGAGTTTGTGTCTAGCTGAAATATAATAAATTCAAAATAAATAATTTTAGGAAATTTTGAAGTAAATTTCTCTTGATTTTTGTTCCGATTTCGTGAGGAAACCCTAGATTTTTCTTGAATTTCTCTGAAGTTCTTGACATAACCGCCATCGGGGGTGACAATGGGTCTGGGGGTGAGAATGGGTCATCGCTCACACCGGCAGCCTGAAGGTCGTAGAGCAAAATTGTTCAAAAAGGTCTCTTATATTTTAGTCTTCTTGCTCTCAGATGCAATCTATTCTACAAGCATCCTAAGTAGTTGAAACAGTGACCCATTCTCACCCCATTGATTCATTGTCACCCCCGACGACGGAATTTCAAGTTTATGTTATTTTGCTAGTGGAAATCCGAAATCATTCTTTTCTCTACAATTTTATATCTGATCAGTATAAGTTCTCCAACCTCAAAAGTAAGTTCCACACAGGCATGCCTATCTGAGGCCGAATTATATTGAATGGCGAAAACTATATTGAAGAACCCCATCCCGGATCGAAACGTCGGCGATGAAGTAAAATTGTCAACGCTATTACCCGTGACTGAAAGCCAATCCGAAAATTAAGTTACAAATTTCACAGTCGTAATCCACTAGTTATAAACAATTGATGTAAGTTTCATCAAGACTGAGAAACTTGCATAGACATGTCAATAGTATTCAAAAAATCATATCATAGTATCACATGAAAAATCCGAATTGACATTTATACACTAAACAGGAGTGTAACTATGGTTTGCGAAAGTGTTAATATCGTACAAGAAGGCATTAAGTGTCTAAGCCTTTAACGCACCTTCGAACAAAATGAAACCATACAGCTGCAACAGAAAAGAAATGAAATCTATCCTGAATGATTTAGTAAAGTATTTAGTAAAGAAACAGTTAGTAATAATAAGTGATGAAGTTATACTTAAAGAAATACTCCACTTCACAGCTATAACATGGCAAACTTGACGACCAGGAAAAGCTAGGGTCTGCACTTCCGTAATATTGTTTTCATGCTCCAATTCCTACACTATCCAGGTGGGCGGCCGTATAGTACCTTCTATGTAGCAGCTGCAGCCGCTTGAGACTTGCGTTCTACATTCTAGCCGGTGAACAAGGGCAGGGACTTGTAACTGCTACTTGATTGATGTTCCTAACGCCTTATTCCGTTCATCATTTTTTTTCACTGTTCCTAACTGAACGGATAGAACTGGTTCATTGTTGTGGTTGGTGCTTGATCCGTTGGTTCAGGGTTGCCGATGGAAGTGGAAGTTGTACATTTGATGTGGTTGGCTTGATATCTTCCTCTAGTTCACCGGAAATGGAAATTTTGAAAAAAAAAATTGAGCAAAATGACAGAGGCAAAAAAAAACGTCTTGCCCGGTCAAAGCCTACTCTCTCAATAGGTTTCCGTGATACGTATCCAAGCTTCAAGTGACCAAAAAATCTAGTGTTAACTCTGAACTCAAAAACCATCTTACTATGTCCGTTGATTTTCACTAATATGTTATGGATATGGTTGAATACAGATCCAAGCTTGGAGTGACGAAAAAAGCTAGCGTGGTAACTGTACATCGGAAGTTCTGGACTCAAGAATTGTTTGGATGATCTAGCGCATCTTAAACAAATATTTTTGGCAGCAAAATAAAATTTCCATGAGGAATTAGAAATATTCCATAAAAAAATAGTAATCGCCAATAAAGAAATCTGGGTATAAGCAATAAATAGATATTCCTTGTAGCACACATGTTCCAGGTCGGTTGCCGTAACCGATAAACGACCGAATTTGGTTACAATCGAGTTGCAGTAACCTTCGCATCTCCTTTCAATAGCTCTTTCGTATGACAGTTTGCATGGTTGGCTCATTTTGAGTCGAGATGCGCAATGCCACCCCAGAATAGATAGAAATGCGCTACTTGGGATGAAATTTCCACAAATAATGCAAAATTTCCATTAACAATTGAGAATTTTCCATAAAACAACAATAAACTAGCACTTTAAAAAGCGAAAATTACAATTATAAAAGTAGAATTTTCCATGAAGAAATCAAAATATTCCACGGAGAGAAGTTAGCTAAGATGTCGGGGTACACTTTGTGATTGCGAAAATAAAAGACCGTCGCGAAAATATGATACATTTTAAACGCCAATATTTCAGCCGTTTCTGGATGGATTTTCAATTTTTAGGACCATTCGATCACAGAAGAGTTAACGCTTCTTTGTATTGTTCTGCAAATACTTATTCTCGATAATTGTTAAAAAGTTTAGAAATAGTTAAACCAACCAATCCCATCGGCACGAGCAGAAATGATTGGTTCTGAAATTTTTACTAGATTTGAAATGAACGGTTTCAACAGTTTAATGATGATCATCAAAAGTTTCATTAAAACTGGAAAATTGATGGAGAGCTTCCAAATCGATTGATATATAAATCTCGAAAATCCATCGTAAGATAACGGTGTCATTAACTGTCAAAATCTTGCATAATTTCGTGACGGTTCCCAATTTTGAAATTTTCGTTTTACACCCTGTTCCGAGCCTCCCCCTTGATCGTAGATCACATCGAATGTGTTTGGTCGCATATCCTTGGGTGAAACGTGGTTAGTTTTGCACATTAACCGAATAGGGGAGAACAGTGCATAATGCACCCCTGGGGCAAAATGGCCTCACTCATAAAATCACTCATATAATCTGTTGTAGGAGATTTATGAACGATTCATAATTAGTTATTCATTAATGAGCTCCATTTGAAAAAGTGAGGAAAAGCCCTTCATATTAACTCAAATTTAACGACTTGAGGTTATTTCACCTTAGGAGAAGGGGGGGCAAAATGCCCTAGCTAAGCAAACACTGATTTATTGTCTTATTTGTAACGATATTCATGGGTATTTTTACATTATGCAACAGTTTAACAAGATAGCTAGTTGATGCCATTCAAAAATTGTCAAAAATCTCAATCATATTGATAATATTCACATTTAAAAAAAGAGGTGATATTCTGTTGCCGGAATACTCATGAGGCAAAACGCTTTTTAGCTGGCAACTACTAGGAAACAAAGTACCATGCGTAGGCGAATCAGCATTCTAGTATGGATAGTGCATGGAGACGCAAGTACATTGTAGGTTAGCGCCACTAGGGCGTTTTGCCTCGCCAAAATGGTAGATGTTTCTTCAAAATGTGGAAATTTTCGGTATTTCCGACCTTCCCATACACTATTTTGAAACTTTTTTCCCCTAACCTACATAATTTTAGATCTAGTTTTGTTACGGCCATCTTAATGACAGTAAATATGACGGAAACCACAAAAGGCGTTTTGCATCGGGGGGGCGTTTTGGGGCCTCTTCCCCTATCCGTAAGATTGTTGTTCAATCCATTAAGAAAAAACAAACAACCATGCGTTCACCATTATTTGACATGCAATTGGGTCATTTTGCACCACCATCGAGGCGTTTTGCCCCAGGCCTATTTTTAAAACATTTTCAAATGCGTTAGAAAGGAAAACTTTGTTGTTTTGAATAGGAGATCATTGTGAAATGTAGCTGGTTTTGTAAGTTTGGCACCTACACGTTGAAATGGTGCGGTATTCTTGTTTATATTGGTGAAAACAAACAACGAGATTTAGGAAAAAAAAATGCTTTTTCGTTAGTTGTTTAAACATCATTCCGATTTAGGCGTCAAGTTATTTATTATCGTAGGTGACTGTGCTACGGAATAGGGGAAGGGGGGGGCAATATGCCCTAGCTAAGCAAACACTGCTCTATTGTCTTATTTGTAACGCTATTCATGGGTATTTTTACATTATGCATCAGTTTAACAAGATAGCTAGTTGATGCCATTCAAAAATTGTCAAAAATCTCAATCATATTAATAACATTCACATTTCAAAAAAGTGGTGATATTCTGTTGCCGGAAAACTTATGAGGTAAAACGCCTTTTAGCTGGCAGCTCCTAGGGAACAAAGCACCACACGTCGGCGAATCAGCATTCTATTATGGATAGTCCGTGGAAACGCAAGTACTTTGTAAGTTAGTGCCACTAGGGCGTTTTTCCTTGCCAAACTGTTAGATGTTCCTTCAAAATGTGGAAATTTTTCGGTTTCCGACCTTCCCATACACTATTTTGAAACGTTTTTATCCTAACCTACATAATTTTAGATCTAGTTTTGTTACGGACATCTTAATGACGGTAAATATGAGGAAAACCACAAAAGGCGTTTTGCATCGGGGGGGCGTTTTGGGGCCTCTTCCCCTATTGAAAACTAGAAAATCAAAATAATATCGTTCGATTTATGAAAAGTATCATTGGAACGTTTTTGTTGTAAGACATCTACACATCTCCTTTTTATTGGTATTACATCCCCATTCAGCACTTCCACAGTTATTAACCGCGATGTTTCTAAGCCATGTTACCATTTTTGCATTCGCTTTTCATGAAGCTAACACTATGATTCTTTCATGCCCAGGAAAGTCGAGACAATTTCTAAACCGAAAATTGCCTATACCGGCACCGGGAATCGAACCCAGCCACCCTCAGCATGGTCTTGCTTTATAGCCGCGTATCTTACCGCTAGGCTAAGGAGCGCCCCTACACATCTACACATGCAAAGCCAGAAACTCGCCAAGTACGGCTATCATTTTTCTCTTCCAATGTATGTAATACATTAGAAAGGTCAAAGAACGGTCGATTTCCCAATCGGAGCCAATTGGAACGGAAAACTCACCACCCTTCTTACCTCGAAATCGGCGCAAAGCCGAGTCTAACTTCTTCGACCAAATCAACCAACTAACGAAGCACCCCACAATTCACATAAAAAAACCCAACGAAATGGCAAAATTGCTAACCAATAAAACCAACCAGTCAGCGCTGAAACGGCCGCCGCCATGAAACCGGAGAATGATGCTAATTGATTGTGAAACGAAAATTGGCTTGTCTGACACGAAAAATTATGGGCTCGTATACTTACCGGCACCGGTTCACCGAGAATATTGTCATTTTATTGATGGGGATTGACGTTTATTTTTGCTTAGAAGCGGAGCAGCCCTGAATTGGTTGTGATTAGTTGTTATTGCTAAGTAAGTTAACGAAGTGGAAGTAGCTAACGTCTCTGTTGTGATGTATGCGAATACAAAATAAATCGTGGGGTCGGCGTAACCGAAAAGAATTATGTTCAACTGTCCTGCAACACATTGGTCAAGAGCCATTTGGTGAATTGACGGAGCAGCACTACATCCGAATTATCGTTTTCCTTCTCATCAAAAATGTAGTCCTGGACGGGACGAAATAACCAAAAACTGCTCGACGGTCCTGTCTATAGGAGATGAGTGACAAGACAAGTTGGAAAAGCCAAACGACAACGATTGTTGGCAGTTGGCATTCGAGCTCGCATTGAATGGCAGAAATAGAGCGTACAAAAGTGTCCTTTCCACTGGACAGGAGAACCATCTTCGTTATTGTGAATGATGAAAAACACCTCTTAGTTTGATCATGATGGCGACAATGCCATTGTTATCTGATGGATGTATAGCGAGTTTCTCCAGTGGGTAGACGAGTGCGCCACCATCATCGCCGGTCACAGTTTTTGGAATTACAGCGCTGCCGAAATTTTATGCATGCGGCGCACCGCTATTTATAAGAAATTCCGTCGTTCTTTTTTATTGTCATTAAGAATTTTTATGGTATATTCAATGCAATTTCTTAGTGACATCCAAAAGAATAACTTTTCGATTACATTCAAAGTGATTTCTCGTTCAGAAGAATTTCACGAGTTCTAAAGCTAAAAATCTCTTTAATAAAAACAAAGTAAATCACGAGTAAATATGAAAGAACTCTCGGAGGAAACAAACTTTGAAAAGTTCAGAAGATTATTACGGGAATATCCAGGGATTTCTCGGCAGAATTCAAAACATTCTCCCCAGAACCTAATAAATAAATTTGTTACGTCGATTCGCTCTGCCGCCAACTAAAATGGCTTTCGGTGTGACCACGAAAACACAGTCACAGTCGACGATTTTCGCACCGGCGTACACCTCTACCAATGGTTAAACAGAGCTTCCCGGTACTGGATTTTATCTAATAAAATTCATAAGTTCTGATGGATTTCAAAAGGCTCAACCGGTGCGGTGGAGGGCAATGGTAGATTATAAGTAGGGACACGGCAGGTATTTTCGTCTGTTCGTCATAGTCTCGAAAACCAATAAAAGAGACGCTTTTTTGTAAAACTCATACGTACCAAATCGTAAGCCCAGGAGAAACGTTCTGCTATAGTGGAGTTCTAGCAAATATACGTTGCTTTCGTTGGTTTTAGCCCCTACGACGATGGACGGAAATACCTGCCGTGTCCCTACGACTAGGCTTTGAGCTATTTTTCGTGTATTTTTTTATTCACAATTCTTTTTTTTTGAATCCGCAGCACGTATCATTTGAAATCGGTTGTTCTGGATCATAGTTCATTTTACTTTTTTGCTTTTACTACACATTACTACGCACATTTGTGCCATGTCTGCTGGGACTCCCCATGTATTTCCTTGTACATAGGATAATTATGCATACAACAGTAGTTTAGGTGAAACGAAAAAATCACAACGCGTATAAAAGTCGTCTCCATTTCGCTGGTCCTGTAGCTGTAGCGTTGCGAGCTACGAAGCCTATAGAAAGTCCACAAATCATCGTTTCAATTGTTTGAACTCCCGTTGCCGTGCGTATCACTAAGCGCGATTTTATAAAGAACTAGACAAAGCTGCCCGATCTCCCTTGGGTTGTTTTTTTTATTCGAACAAATTGTTTATTGCAGCGTCTCACTATAGATCAATTTCAGTTCGAGCTTGATGCCTTTGTTCAGAACACGTCAAACGATTGTATTTTGATATTTTTTCATCTTTTCGTATAAATGTATAATAACAGCTGATCTCAAGACGAATAGATTAGTAAAAATATCTTGGAAATTGGTCCATCCGATTAGACCTGTGCGCCGCCGCGCCACGCCGCCGCCGCCGACACTTTTTGACGTACGCCGACGCCGGTCAAGGTGTCGGCGGCGCGCCATACGCCGGTTGGCTACACGCCGCCGAATTTCGTATTTCACGCCGATGTTTGACCAACACAAAAATCACATTATGCAGTTTGTTCGCATCTGCCGAGCCAAGACAACCTATCAAGCATTAATTAAATAGCTATTATACCTTTAGAAGATTTATCCCTGTCACTTCAACCCGCTTTGGGGTGTTAAATGTTAGGTCATCCAGAAACTTCTTGGCTACAGATCTACAATCAATGAGCGTGACGATGAACTGCTAATCCCATATGTAACGTCATGTGGAACAACCTCATTCTGGTCGCATTGGGTGGTTCATCATGTTTTTAAAGGTTTGAATGTTACAAATCCTAATTGGCCCAGTGCTTACAAACGCGGCTACAAATCAACACCATAATGAATGTTGGATTTGGATTCCCAGTCTCGCAGGATTTATTTAGCTTCCCTGGGCATGGAGTATCATTGTGTTAGCCTCATGATATGCGAATGCAAAACTGATCTTTTGGCTTCTGGAGCTGGAGCATGAGACACGTACCCACCAAATTAAACATTTCCTTCACTCTTTCTTGTAATTCCTAGAATTGTTCTGAAAAAAAAAATTGTTTCGATTTATTTCGATAAACAATTCCCAAAGAAATTTCTTGTTTTTCTTGAAATAATTTCCAGGAAGTCCTGAGTGCATGTTCTCTTTTGTTTCGGACAGCAGAACGATCGCGTGGTCGGACGAAATATTGTGTTCTGAATTGCGCGGCCGGTAATAAAATTAATCAGTTCAGTGCGTGATCTCTCTTGTTTCGGACAGCAGAACGATCGCGCGGTTGGACGGAATATTGTGTTCTGCATTGCGCGGCCGGCCACAGGAGGTCGTGGGTTCAATCCCAGGTCCGTTCCATTCTCCTACTTTGTATCTTTCTCCTTATTTCTCATGTTCTAGCAATCGCTAGAACTGGAAATGGACTTCCATACCGTTTCCATTACTATCCTTATTCCTTCAACTTGAGTATTCTAACAGTAATCTGCTAGAATTGGAAATGAACTATAGAGCTCGTTTCCTACATCCAATTAGATAATTCCATCAGTTACCTTCTCCTAACTATCACATTGGCAGCTCGTCAACCAAGACGGACCTCTGCCTCTCCAACCTAACCCAGAAATTCTAACAAATTCCGCATGAACTCGTGGCAAGTGCAGAGGTATATTCGGCTTGCAGTGGGCGAGTGATTGCATCATCATATCCTCCCCCTTCCCTACATTGACTTGCATTCTGACGTGGCAGGCGCCAGTATGACCTTACAAATGAGATCACCAGTACTTGTACATTGAAGATGTGCGCTAGTCCCAAGCAAACATCTGTTGGTTCCCTGTGCAAGAACATCTGATCTGGTCATAATGGAGTAGCAACTACGAGCAGTCAATCAAGCTCAAGCTCAAGCTCAAGCTCAAGCTCAAATAATTTCCAGGAAGTCCTGGAGAAGGTTCTGAAGGAATATCTGAAGAAAATTCTTAGCGCTTTGAGGAATTTCTGGATTTATCTCCGTTGTAATTTCTGGAGGATTTTCTGAAGTAATCTCTGGAGAAAATTCTGAAGGAATTCTTGGATGAATGTCCAAAGAAATTCTTCAAGAAATTTAAGAATGTCTCTAGGAATCCATACGGAGATATCTGAAAATTCGTCCTAGAGTTTTGGAAGGAAATGGCGTTGGAAATTCCGAAGGAATTACTAGATTAATTTCCGAGGGAATGGAATGTCTTATGGAATACCTGGAAAATTTCCAGTGGAATTGTTAAAATAATTTCTGAAGGAATTTTGTAGACATTTTTGTATGTTGTTGCTCCCAATAATATAATGATATTTAATTACCATTCTGCTTTCAATGCACTTCTGTGTGAAGGGCCAAAAACGGAGGTGGCGGACCCGTAAGCAGAGACACTTATGCGAAACCCGCGGGATAGAGAGAATCTCCTTTCAGCAATGTAATCAAACAGACTAATAAATAGATTCGCAATCCTTTTTGAGCTTTCCGAGGGATGGCTTCTTTGAGCGGCACGTCGAATCCATTACAACTGTGGGGAAGTGTACCCATCTACATGAGTAGAAATTATTAAAAGTATTACAAACAAGAATTTCTGGCAATTCCTGATGGAATGGTCAGAATGAATCTTATAATTTCCAGAAGGATTCCTTAAAAAAAATCTTATGGTCCTCAGAAGGTCCGAAGCAATTCCTGAGGGGAATTTCAAAGAAAAGCCTAGTTTCATTTGAGGAGATTTTTTTAAAGGACTTCCTGAAGAAATTCTCGATCGAATTCCTGACGGACTTTTTTAAAGTATTTCAGAATGAGTTTCTTGATGACTTACCGAATTAATTCCTGAATATTTTTCCTAGGGAATTATTTAAGGTATTTATGAAAAAAAAATCTGTAGAAATTTTTGAAGGCACTCGTGCAGTAAATTCCCAAAGAATTCTTGAGGAGTTTTTCTTAGCATGTAATCTTGATTTTAGAACCAAAACTGAGTTTGTTTTACTACTGTCCAGACTTTCGAAGAAATTGCTGGAGAAATATAGGAATTTCTGTGTAAATACCAATTGGAAAATCCATTAAACATTTCTTCGTAAATTACTTTCAAAATTCTCTCGGATATTCCTTCAGAAATCCATTTAATTTTTTTTATTCTTTATTATTGAGTTGATGTGATACTTTCGACTGTTGTGCTCAATTTTGTTTGACTATTATCGGCTCTTTCAGTCTTATAAAGCTAAAACGTTGTTGCGTCTATATTCCGACGTTTCGGTGTATATTTCACCTTCTTCAGAATTTGCGGTAGAATTTTGCGGAATCCGCAAAATGGATTTTTTTTAAAAGATCCGCAATAGCAACATCAACATCAATAAACATTTCAGAAGCCACAGTGAAGTGCAAATATAATGATACGTGTGAACCCTAGTGGAACGCCATTGATAATTGACAACGTTATGTCATACAAATAGGGGTAGTAAACTATAGAGGACGGTTGTCGCTGAGGTTCCCTTTCTCGTTCCCAAACATGTTGGGTACATATCTGTCAAAACGTGCTGATTTTTCCTTTGTTGACATTTAGCACCCTATCCACGCCAGCAAAAGATGTTTCATCAGTGACGACAGTGACAATCTACCTCTACAGTTTATTAGCTCTATTGTCATACAGGACACACACATACACAACAAAACGTAGCATGTAAATCGCTGAAGAAAGTGAAATATACACCAAAATGTCGGAAGATAGACGCAACAACGTTTTAGTTGCTTTATAAGACTGAAAGAGCCGATAATAGTCAACCAAAATTTATTATAGAGGTTTTCATCCCTCGACTGGTTCATCTCTTTGAAATTCATTTAAAAACTCTGTTAAAAAATCTGTTCAGGTTCTCTTTCGGTTATTTTTTCAAGAATTGAGTCGGAAATTTCTCCAGGAGGTAATTTTTTTCAGAAATTCCTCGAGGAGGTCCTTAGGAAATTCCTTCAATAAACCACACAAAATTCATACAGGAATAATTCCAGAAAGAATTCTAATTTGGAGAAATTTTTTAATAAATTTCCAAAGGTATTTGAGTGTTAAACTTATTTACAATTAAAAAAAAAACAATTAAACAACGGTTCAAAAAATTAAAGGAATTTACAAACGAAATTTCCGAAGATATCCCAAAAGAATTTCTGAAGATATTCCCGAAATAATTCTTAAATGAATTTTAAAATAAATTTTCAAAGTTCTACATGAATTTCTGGAAGAGTTCCTAAAGGAATTTCCGGAGGAATGTCCGAAGGAAGTCCCATAGGAAATTCAGAAAGAATTCCTGGAGAAAGTTCTAAATAAATTCCAGAGGGAAGTTTCGAAAGAATACCAAAAATATCTTCTTAGTGTTTCCGAAGAAATTCTTTAGGGAATTACTGGAAGAGTTTATATTAGAAATTCCTATAAGAAACTCTTGAAGAAATTAAAAAACTAAATCAAATTCCGAAGGATTTCTCCGAAAGAGATTTCCGGATGTATTCCTAAAACAGTGTCCGTAGGTATTCCGATGGAGATTCGTTAAGGATTTCCCATGGATTTTTGTGTGAAGAATTCTTAAAGGAATTTCCAAAGGAATTGCTAAAAAAGTTTTCGAATGAATTTCCGAAGAAATTCTTAAAAGACTCCGTAAAGGAATTACCGAAGCAATCCCTAAAGTAATTTCCAAGAAAATTCCTGAAGGAACTTTTGGAAAGAATTTCCGAAGCTAAACCCAAATAAATTTTCAAGGGAATTCTTGGAGAAAGTTCTGAAAGAATTCATAGGGAAATTCTAAATTAGTTTTCCGAATTCCTTTTTCGAATTTTCTGAGGAATATCTTGAGGAATTTCCAAACGAATTTCTGGATTTATATCTGAAGTACTTTCCAGTGAACTTATGTGCTGTGATGCGGCAATATCCTAGTGGAAGATGTAATGTAAACTTTTGCTGTGGAGATACAAGCTATAGCTATTAGCATGTTCACCCTATCAATCTGTCTGTAGCTAGCAATTGTACAAAAACCCTAAAATTCAATAAAAGCATGATCGACCTTGATGCGTGATTTTTTTTCTCAGCATAAAATTATTCACGCCGATCCACGCCGCCGCCGCCGCCGCCGAACATTGCTTACGGCGTGACGCCGCCGACGCCGCCGCCGCCGCCGTTCAAAAATACTTCGGCGCACAGGTCTACATCCGATAGTGAGTTATGTTGCCTCAATGGAAATCATTCTCATTTTTATATTCATATACACAGGGTGAAAAAGGTTGGTTGTCAGTGTTTTTCTACAATTAGCACTCAGAAATAGACCAAACCTGTAATAACATATGAACAAATTATTTTTCATATTTTCAAAGTTTATACTAAACTAGACTAGCAAAAGGGCTTGTCTAGACGCTTATACAACTCGTCCTTCAATTCATCAGGTTTGTCATCAGGATCTCAGCCCAATGACTGAGATATAACGATTTGAAAATAGCATTCCGACTGTTTGGGAGTCGTCATCGAGAGTAAGGTCCCTCTTCGTCAATTTTGTGTTCCGGAGCAATCCGAGAGCGCGGTTCCTTTCAGCGTCTCGTCAATTGCATCGGTGTTGAACTTAATTTTAGGATTTACAAACACCCTAATAAATAAGAAAAATCGCCGCGAACTCGATCCAAACTGAAAAATAGAGGTTTCACCGATCTCCGCTAGGTGGAACGAACAAATACGCAAACCGATTCATCGGTAAGGGCGAGTCGCCCCGGGGAAAGGAACGGCATTGTTCGCTCTCACGGAACAAAACGGAAGCTTCCTTTCCAGCCGCCACTCCCTCCGCACATCTAGTTCGGCCATAACACAAACTCCGGTTAATTTTGCCATTGCACGCCAAATCCCAGCCTGAACATCCCGGTGGCAGCCATTACTCCATCGCCATTTCCGTGAAGCTAAAAATGTTTCCATTCGAGCAAGCCGCATCAGAGTCGTCGCACCAAACTTCTGGACATCAAAAAACCTACACCGGTACGTGTTAAAGATCAGATACATGGCCAAGTTAGCTTTTGATTTTGTTTCCCTCCTGCATAAATGAACAATAGGGACACGGCAGGTATATCCGTCCATGGTCGTAGGGGCTAAAACCAACGAAAACAATGTCCATCTGTTAAACTCCACTATAGTAGAACGTTCTTCCTGAGCTTACGAATTGGTGCGGATGAGCTTGGTAAAAAGTTTCCCTTCTATTGGTTTTCGAAACTACAGTTTACTCGATATTGAAGGGACCATCGAGTTAGGGAGGTATCGACATAGTGAACACATTTATATCTGGCCGAATACCGTTTGGTCGGATAGTTAAAATTTGTTTCCTTATTAAGTGAAGTGAGAAATTAAAGATTTGAAGTGAATAGAGAACAGCGAGAAGATGTTCGAAATAAGTACAGAGTAGAGAGAACTGAGTACTGAAAAATGGATGTGAGTATTGAGTAGTGAGATGTGTGCAGTAGCGGGAGCAGCAGGGACTATGTCCAAGGGCTTGACGATCCCTCCCCAGGCCATCTGCGAGTTGTAGCGCCTGCCTAGGATGTGGAGGGGTTTGACAGTGGGCCCTGTTAAACCTCTATAAAAAGCTGCATGAATCCGCAAGTAGGCTCCGCCAAAGCGATCGTGCGCCGCTCAAAGCGCACAAGCCCAAGTCCTGGTGTTAGGTGGGACGCTAAACAGCCCTGACACGACGGCCCTCCAACGAGACAGTAGGTTTGCGCAGGCCCAATAAGCCGCCTCTTAAAACAACAATTACGAACGACATAGAAGATAATACGACTCGCTACAATCGGCAACGACCTAGGCGACAAATAAAGGAACACGATTGGAAGATTGGAACATGGAACTGCAAGTCGCTAGGCTTCGCAGGTTGCGACAGGATAATCTACGATGAATTACATCCCCGCAACTTCGATGTCGTAGCGCTGCAGGAAATTTGCTGGACAGGACAAAAAGTGTGGAAAAGCGGGCATCGAGCGGCTACCTCCTACCAAAGCTGTGGCACCACCAACGAGCTGGGAACCGGCTTCATAGTGCTGGGAAATATGCGCCAACGCGTGATTGGGTGGCATCCAATCAACGCAAGGATGTGCAAACTGAGGATAAAAGGCCGTTTCTTGAACTATAGCATCATCAACGTGCACTGCCCACACGAAGGGAGATCCGACGACAAGAAAGAAGCGTTCTATGCGCAGCTGGAGCAGACATACGATGGATACCCACGGCGGGACGTCAAAATCGTCATCGGTGACATGAACGCCCAGGTAGGAAGGAAGGAAATGTATAGACCGGTCATCGGACCGGATAGTCTGCATACCGTATCGAACGACAACGGCCAACGATGCATAAACTTTGCAGCCTCCCGCGGAATGGTAGTCCGAAGCACTTTCTTCCCCCGCAAGAATATCCACAAGGCCACATGGAAATCACCAAATCAAGTAACGGAAAACCAAATCGACCACGTTCTAATCGACGGTAAATTCTTCTCCGACATCACGAACGTACGCACTTACCGCAGTGCGAATATTGAATCCGACCACTACCTCGTTGCAGTATGTCTGCGTTCAAAACTCTCGACGGTGATCAACACGCGTCGGAGTCGTCCGCCGCGGCTAAACATTGGGCGACTACAAGACGGTAGACTAGCCCAAGACTACGCGCAGCAGCTGGAAGTGGCACTCCCAACGGAAGAGCAGCTATTCGCAGCATCTCTTGAAGATGGCTGGAGAGATATTCGATCCGCCATTGGAAGCACCGCAACCGCTGCACTAGGCACGGTGGCTCCGGATCAGAGAAACGACTGGTATGTCGGCGAATGTGAGCAGTTAGTTGAAAAGAAGAATGCAGCATGGGCGAGATTGCTGCAACACCGCACGAGGGCGAACGAGGCACGATACAAACAGGTGCGGAACAGACAAAACTCGAAAGCGCCAGCAGGAAGATCGAGACCGTGAAGAGACGAAGGAACTGTACCGCGATAATAACGCACGAAAGTTCTATGAGAAGTTGAACCGTTCACGTAAGGGCCACGTGCCACAGCCCGATATGTGTAAGGACATAAACGGGAACCTTCTTACAAACGAGCGTGAGGTGATCCAAAGGTGGCGGCAGCACTACGAAGAGCACCTGAATGGCGATATGGCAGACAACGGTGGCGGTATGGTAATGAACGTAGGAGCACGCGCGCAGGACATGTGACTTCCGGTTCCGAATCTCCAGGAAATCCAGGAGGAGATCGGCCAGCTGAAAAACAACAAAGCTCCTGGAGTTGACCAACTACCAGGAGAGCTGCTTAAACACGGTGGTAAGGCACTGGCTAGAGCGCTGCACTGGGTGATTACTGGGTTTGGGAGGATGAGGTTCTGCCGCAGGAGTGGATGGAAGGTGTCGTGTATCCCATCTACAAGAAGGGCGATAAGCTGGATTGTAGCAACTAACGCGCAATCACATTGCTGAACGCCGCCTACAAGGTACTCTCCCAAATTTTATGCCGCCGACTAACACCAATTGCAATAGAGTTCGTGGGGCAGTACCAGGCGGGATTTATGGGTGAACACTCTACCACAGACCAAGGTGACTGCCGAAAATGATACCAGCAGCAACATTCGGAGACGCATAGTGGCTGGAAATCGTACGAACTTTGGACTCCGATCGAATAGATTTCGCCGCCGTACCAAACTGACAATCTACAAAACGCTCATTAGACCGGTTGTCCTCTACGGACACGAGACAAGGACGATGCTGGTGGAGGACCAATGCGCACTTGGAGTTTTCGAAAGAAAAGTGCTGCGTACCATCTATGGTGGGGTCCAGATGGCGGACGGTACGTGGAGGAGGCGAATGAACCACGAGTTGCATGAACTGCTTCACACCGCGAAAATCGGACGACTGCGGTGGGCTGGGCACGTAGCCAGAATGTCGGACAGTAACCAGGTGAAAATGGTTCTCGACAACGATCCGACGGACACAAGCAGGCGAGGTGCTTAGCGGGCAAGGTGGATCGATCAGGTGGAAGATGACTTGCGGACCCTCCGTAGACTGCGTGGTTGGCGACGTGTAGAATGGAGAAGACTTTTATGTACCGCACAGGCCACTTCGGCCTTAGTCTGAATAAATAATAAATAAATAACCGCACGCTATAGATCAAATTAGAATCAATCATAACAAATAAGAAGCATTAAGGTAAATCGAGGGGCCCTCCTTTGCCTAGCGGTAAGACGCGCGGCTACAAAGCAAGATCATGCTGAGGGTGGCTAGGTTCGATTCCTGGTGCCGGTCAAGGCAATTTTTGGATTGGTAATTACTTCGATTTACCTGGACATAAAAGTATCATCGTGTTAGCCTCATGTGATACTTATGAGAGTATCGCTAAGTTGGTGGCCTCTCTATAGTAATTACCACGTCAGCATATCGTAGACTGTAGTCAAGAACCTCTCCCCTTATTGAGTTCTGATAGTCTTTTTTCTTTAGTCTTTTTCATAATGATATGGCGGTCAGCAACTCAAAGACTATTGAATCCTGCCCTCCACAACCAGCACAGTGGATGAAGGGCTGTGGAACCAAATATTAAAAGGACAAAACGACGAATAAACAAATTTTTAAAAATTTTCAGTGAAGTGTTACTGATTGAATCAAAATATTGAATGATATATTATTCACATGCTTTTGAACTAAAATCTAGAGTACCTCTACTTTTTCCGAAAAACTCAATTGCTTGATGGAAGAGGATTAGAAGCATCATTCTACGCTTCTCGAAAGCCTCCTTTCAAGCAGCTCGAAGGACGCCTTTCAAGAGGGTTGAAAGACTCATTTTAAAAGCTTCAGAAACCTGTTGTCAAGAAGATCGAATGTATCCTTTCGAAAGGTTCAGAAACCTATTTTCAAGAGCCTTGAAAACCTTCCTTCAAGAGAGCATCATTCTTTCAAAAGGAACGAAAGTCTAACTCGCAAGCATCTCTTCAAGAGGCTCGAAATTATTTTTTCTAGATACTTGGAAGCCTACGATCAGAAAGCTCTAAGGCTTACTTTGAAGATGCTCAGAAGCCTCCTTCTTAGTGGCTCGAATGCCGCCTTTCAAAAGGCTCGGAAGTCTTTTTTTCAATATACCTTATGAGTTAAACTTATTTTTATTTACAGCAAAAAATAGAGGGTACCTCATTTAATGCAAAAGTGTGAAGGGTACCTATCAAGAAAGATCCACGTAGATCTTACCCCGACGCTCAACCGAGGGAGATTTTCGGCGCCAAATGTCAATATAATCAAGGTCATTTATGTTTTCTTCAAACGCAGTGACCATTCTGTGAAGAGAAAGGGAGAGTAAGCCATTCTTTGTTTTGGATAGTCCTGCGACATTTGACAAAATTGAAGTAGCTTCTTGATGAGATTAGCACCGTCAAAACGTAGGGCAGGGCATCAGGGCATCAAACAGAACGGAATATCAAGAAACTTGAACCTTTGTAACCTTTTCCATTCAATTTTGGCTAGGGTATCCAATCATGGTTTGAACCAAATGGCGGGTTTCAGATTAGTCGTCAAAATAAAGTTGATTTATCTCATCAAAGGGACACGTTAGAACTGCGATTTTTAGTTTGTATGGAAGCTTAGTTCATTATCTTTCTAAAGACATCCTGGATGCACATATTTATGCTTAGTTTCATTGAAAAAACTTAATAATTACATAACTTTGATTCGTACCATGGTTTGAACTACACTGTTCATGGTTTGAACTAAAATCGTACCATGGTTTGAACTACTGCAGCAACCAGCAGCTCCTAAATATAATACTAATCACATGCATGAAACGCTGAGGAAATCTATAGAAAAGCAAATTTGTTTTACTATTCATCTTCTCGCATTAGATTAGTAACTCGAAACGTGTGAAAATCGTCTAAATTATCGATATGAAATTTGCGATTTTTCTTATTGGAAATGTAAACAAAATGCTCCAGCTAGGCGCATGCAGCGCTCCTAGCGGACAGCAGCAGAACATGACTGCATTTACAAGTTCAAACCATGGTACGAATTTAGTTCAAACCATGATCAGTTTTACCTCGTATAAATGTTACTATTTTAACTATTTAAAACTGTTTCTCAATTGTATGATGATGTCAATCGATTACAGATAAAAATAGCATTCTTTTGATATATTGATCTCACTCCTGTGTCATAAAATGCGTCCTTTACGAACTTTTTGAAATTATGCCACTGGTGGGGGGAATTTGGCGCAAATTCAGGACGTTTTTAAATCGCTTTATTTTATTACTTAAACAATATGTACGAATGTTAAAAAAAAACTTTATCACTTCCTGTATACCTAAATATGCCATTCATACTGTTTTAGGCTCATTTCCTGCCAATGAAACGGTAATTTCTACTGATTTCAAAATGGTTCAAACCATGATACGCTTTTCACTAGTTCAAACCATGATTGTATACCCTACACTATTTCTACGTTTCAAAATTGCTGGTGTCCTTCTTCTATTTAATTGTTTTATGTCTGACCGCATCGTGCTTTCGTGCTGTGCGGTTCTTTCTCTCTTTGCGGAAGGAAGTTTTTAATACTACCCGAAGCTATTTTAATTTCAACAGTGCTTCTCAGCGCTATTTGTACCCACTGATCCTGTTACGATCTTTGCTTATACCCGTGCCTTCGTTTTACGTTGGACCCGTTTTCGGAAGTAAAACTCCGAGAAACATTGGTAATCCTGCAAGGACACCGTTTTGGGGAAAAATCTCTTAGAAGGTCACGTCTCTACGCTCAGCAATGAGCATTAATAAAAACAAGAGGAAGGGGGAGTCTCTGAATTCTCCACTTCCTTCTAAGAAACAAGGTTTCAAGACCGTCCTGCCAAAGCGCGGAAAAAATAGAAGGAAGCTGGAGAATTCAGATATTCCTTCTAACTCTAATATCGGAAATAATTCTTCTCCAATCGAACTGAGCAATCAATTCGATTTGATTAATGATGAAATTGAGCAAATCGAATATACCTCTAGCCCAGGTGATTCGATTCATGCGAAAAAGCAAAGAATTCCGCCAATTGTGGTATCTGTTGCCGAGTTTTCTGGCTTCCGGAATGAGATTTTGAGTAACCTTCAGGGGATCAAGGTTTCATTTCAGATTGCTAGGAAGGGTGACTGCCGCGTTTTGCCTGGATCCTTTGACGATCGCAAACGTCTTCTTCAGTATTTAACTGAGAAGCGCCATAAATTCTTTGTTCAAAGTCGTCTTGAAAGGTCGCCCCAGTGATGACAAATCACTGGATGAGATTAAAATTGAAATTTCTCAATTACTTGGATTATCACCAGTCCAAGTAATTAAGATGAAAAAGAAATCCCATTCTGGTACTTCCCAGAGGGGCATTTCTCAAGAATTTTATTTAGTTCATTTTAACAAAAGTGAACTAAATAACATGAAAAGTTTGGAAAAGGCCTGTATTATGTCCCATGTCCGTGTCACATGGGAACATTTCCGCAGGCCTGGGGGAAATTTCCAAAACCCCACCCAGTGCCATAAGTGCCAAAAGTGGGGTCATGGAACCAAACATTGTCACATGGATGCTAAATGCATGATTTGTGGTGGAACCTCTCACGCCAAGGACGCATGTCCTGTGAGAGAAGATTCTAATAAATTTAAATGTGCAAATTGTGGGGCAATCATAAATCCAATTTCTGGGAATGCCCTTCACGCAAAAAGTTTTGAATTCCGTGCAAAATTGATGACGGGAAATTCCAATCGGATCCCAGATTCGACGGGTAGAAATTTTTCAAACGCTCAAATTTCGAAGCCGGTTACCGGTCGAGCAATTCATACCCACCACAATTCACAAACAAATTTTGCCGCTCGTCAACGGGTAGCAAGCACTTCAGTAAATTCCAATTTTTCCAATGTACCTACGTATGCAAACATCGCTGCTGGTAGACAAAATTTCTCTTCTCAAAATGAGGTTTATACCCATGTCCCAACGGAAAATAACGGTCATGTTGCCGATTCAGGTAGCATGACTGCTTCCGATTTTGATTTTTAACTGAACAATTGCATCACATGATTGATGCAATGTTCAAAGGAAATACCATTCCTGAAGCTGTTCAGGTTGGTATAAAGTACACACAAAAATTGTTATCGGCCTCCGTTTCAATGGATCCAAATAATTGTGTGAAAGTTCTAAATTGGAATGCCCGCTCTCTAAAGGGTAAGGAAGATGAATTATTCAACTTCCTTTCAGTTCATAATGTGCATATTGCCATTATAACTGAAACGTATTTAAAACCAGGACTCTCCATTAAAAGAAATCCAAACTATTTTATCTACAGAAATGATCGTCTTGACAGCGCCTGTGGTGGGGTCGCCATTGTCATTAATAGACGTATCAAACATAAATTATTTTCTTCGTTTGAAACCAAAGTTTTTGAAACCTTGGGAGTTTCTGTTGAAACAAATTTTGGACAATTTTCCTTCATTGCAGCCTACTTGCCTTTTCAATGCAATGGGCAGCAAAAGAATTTGTTGAAAGCTGATCTTCAAATTCTGACTCGCAACAAATCAAAATTCTTCGTAATTGGTGACTTCAATGCCAAACACCGTTCATGGAATAATGCTCAAAGCAATTCCAATGGTAAAATTTTATTTGAAGATTGTTCTGCGGGATATTATACTATTCAATATCCCAATGGACCAACCTGTTTTTCTTCCAGTCGAAATCTTTCTACAATTGATTAAGTTTTAGCGGATTCAAGTCAGCTGTGTGGCCAATTGGTAACTCATGCTGACTTTGACTCTGATCACCTTCCTGTGACATTTGAAATCTCACAAGAAGCCATTTATAATCCAATCAGCTCTACTTTTAATTATCATAGAGCTGATTGGGATTTATATAAAACGTATATCGATAGGAATTTTGATGTTGATATTCCTCTCGATACCAAAAGTGATATTGATAATGCTCTCGTATCTTTGACAAATTTAATTGTCGAAGCCAGAGGCATTGCAATTCCTAAATGTGAAATTAAATTCAACTCCATTATAACTCCTTGACGACGATCTTCAGCTACTGATCCGTCTTAAAAATGTGAGAAGTAGGCAATACCAAAGAACTCGCGATCCCGCGTTGAAAGTTATTTGGCGAGATTTGCAAAATGAAATTAAAAAACGTTTCGCTATTCTGAGAAATACCAACTTTGAGAATAATGTCTCGAAGTTGGATCCCAGTTCGAAACCCTTTTGGAAATTAACAAAAAATCTTAAAAAACCTCAAAAGCCAATTCCAGCGCTTAAAGAGGGAAATAAAATTTTATTAACAAATGGCGAAAAGGCTCAAAAACTTGCTCAGCAGTTCGAGAGTGCCCATAATTTTAGTCTAGGTCTCACTAGTCCAATTGAGGATCAGGTTACACGGAGCTTCGAAGACATTCTCAATCAAGAGAATGTTTTGACCCTTCGTTGGGAACTAATTTGGATGAAGTGAGATCTATTACTAGAAAATTTAAAAATATGAAAGCCCCGGGTGATGATGGTATTTTCTACATACTTATCAAAAAACTTCCTGAGAGCTCTTTATCCTTTTTGGTTAATTTATTTAACAAATGTTTTCAATTGGCATACTTTCCAGATAAATGGAAAAACGCCAAAGTTGTTCCAATTTTGAAGCCGGACAAAAATCCAGCTGAGGCTTCTAGTTATCGCCCAATCAGTTTGCTTTCTTCAATAAGCAAACTGTTTGAAAAGATTATTTTAAATAGAATGATGGTTCATATTAATGACAATTCTATTTTTGCTGATGAGCAATTTGGTTTTCGCCATGGGCATTCAACCACCCATCAGTTATTAAGAGTTACGAACTTAATTCGGCTCAACAAATCTGAAGGATATTCGACTGGAGTTGCTCTTCTTGATATAGAGAAAGCATTTGACAGTGTTTGGCATGAAGGTTTGATTGTAAAATTGATGAATTTTAATTTTCCTCTGTACATCATTAAACTGATCCAAAATTATTTATCAGATCGCTCGCTGCAGGTAAACTATCAGAATTCTAAATCTGATAGATTACCTGTAAGGGCTGGTGTCCCCCAAGGCAGCATACTGGGGCCCATTTTGTATAACATTTTTACTTCTGACTTACCTGATTTACCACCAGGGTGTCAAAAATCTTTGTTTGCAGATGACACAGGTATCTCAGCCAAAGGGCGTAGCCTTCGTGTCATTTGTAGTAGATTGCAAAAAAGTTTGGATATTTTCTCCACTTACTTGCAAAAATGGGAATTTTCCCGAATGCTTCCAAAACTCTTATAAGTTTATAATTTTCCCACATAAGCCGAGAGCTTCTTATTTGAAACCTTCTAGCAGACATATTGTCACTATGAATGGGGTTCCAATTAATTGGTCTAGCGAAGCTAAATATTTAGGACTTCTGCTAGATCAAAAATTGACTTTTAAAAATCACATTGAAGGCCTTCAAGCCAAATGTAACAAATATATTAAGTGCCTATATCCACTTATAAACAGAAAATCAAAACTTTGTCTTAAGAACAAACTTTTGATTTACAAACAAATATTTAGACCTGCCATGTTGTATGCTGTGCCAATATGGACTAGTTGCTGCAATACCAGAAAAAAGGCACTCCAGAGGATTCAAAATAAAATTTTGAAAATGATTCTGAAGTTGCCTCCGTGGTATAGTACCAATGAACTTCATAGAATTTCTAATATTGAGACATTGCAACAAATGTCCAACAAAATAATTTCCAATTTTAGACAGAAATCGTTGCAATCTTCTATTGCAACGATTAACTCCTTGTACCCTTTGTATAAAATAGGTTAAGTTTAGTTTAAGTTGAAAACATTGTAATTCCTACATGGTTCAATTCAACCAGAGGAAAAATTCTAACTGCCAGAGGCAATTGAAATGTATTAATAATAACTAAAAAGTAACATAGCAAATAAGGATGATAGTGTTAAGAAAACAACGAACACCTAGTCTAAGAGATGAATGCATGTATTAGATAATTAACAAATAAAATTAGTTAAAAAAAAAAAAATTGTTTTATGTCTATTTGTCTTTATTAGATCTTCTGTTAACCTTGCAGGTTTGTTAGGTTTGCAAATCCGGAGATAACTAATTCGATTCTCGGTACGGTCTAGGATCTTTTTGGGTGGGAAGCATTCTCGACATATCCAATCCATTCTCCTAGCCATGCCACACAAGATACCTCTTGCAACGGCGGGGAAAAGTTTTCAACGAATAACTCAGGAAATGCCAATAGAATACAGTCCAGCAGCAGGCTAAGTACCAGTTGGGATGTAGACTGTAGAGTCATTGAAGAAGGTTGTATAGTTCTTAAAGATACGGAGTATAAATAATAAACATGATCGGATAAAGAAATTAAAAGCAATCAAGTGATAAGATGTAGCAAAAATCAAATAGACCTTGTATAGTGTATATCTATAGGTCTTGAAAGCACGTGATACACCAATTCAATGAATACCGGTCAGCAAATACCAACTATAATAAATCCGATAAATATTTCCCCTCATCCAATACCGACTTCGGTTTCCATCTGACAAATCACAAGAAAAAGAAAAACGAATGGAAAACTGTGCGGGCGAGCTTTATCTTTGACCAACCACAACATTTCATTTTCTGTGGCCCTTTGCTCTTTTAACTAAGCCTTTTGTGCCACGTCCTATCTGTCACTTTGGTTCTATGATATATCAAAAAGGGTAATTTATAGGAGCCAGAGACAAAAAAAAGTATTTTTTAGACTTTTATGACAAAGAACAGATACAAAACCGTCATGATGCTGTACGATGATGGTGTAGTTGCGCCTTTCACTTGGAAGATACACGCGCGAGGAAAGGAATAATACGAGTCGAAAGCACTCCTGCCGCAGGCCCAATGGAAGGGACAAAACTGAAATCACAGCGGAGAAAAGTTTTTAAGCTAAAAATTTTAATTAAAAAAAAAACTGGTCTTAACAATTTTCCTTCCACTGCTTTGGGGTTCATTCCGGTTATGCAGTGGCATCTCCAGGAAAATTCCATAGATCATATAAGGCCTAGATGTTACGCATGGGTTATTTATAAAATGCAGAACAGCTCCTTCCTATGTATGCATAATATTTAGTTATGTTCACCTTCGAATAAATAACACTCACTGTTATTCCCTTACGATGCTCCTGACGATGTCGCTTCAAAGAGTGTTACAGCGAAGATGATTTCATTTCCGTTGGTGGACTTTTCAACAAATGCTCGGTAGTCTGTTCCTAAATCTGGTCAGCGGGTGAAAGCATAGGACAAAAATACAAATAGGAAATTAATTTCCTCAGTTCTACTTGAGACACAGAGCGATTGTGAAATTTACGACCATGAGCAGCATTCAAAGCGAGATTACAAACAGCAAAATGAAGTTGAAACTAATCCATATTTTGTTCCATCTGTAGATTTTTTTAGCACAAATTGGTACTCCCACCGACTACGAGAGATCGTATTTTCTTCTTGAATCCAATTCTAACTTAGAAACCTTAAAATAACCATCAGGGCGAATCACCCGACACAGTTGTCTAACGAAGCCACGTAATACGACGAATAGAATGGGACAGCGCCGTTCCCTCGAAGTCAATTGCCGTTCGGGTCGGGATAGGGGTTGTCTCCAACTTTATCATGCGGGGGTGCGCCTTCGCGAAATCTCATTTACGATTGTGCTAATTTGATGTCTAATTAGCAAACAAAGTTTTGTTGATGCTATCTGACAGTAACTCTGTTATTTTTTTTCCTGCTGGCAGCTCTCCGACAAGCTGAAAGTTATCACAAAGAAGTCTTACCGAAAGAGGAAAATGAAGATAACTAAATAATATTGAAGTTGCGTTGAGATTATTACATCCGAAATGAGCTTTTCATACTAAATCGAACTGTGACGAATAGGAGTATATAGGAGTGATCACTCGAGTGTACAAGATATCTGTGTTTCAAATCTGTTACATATTAGAATAGTTCAAATTTTAAATTTCATTTTTGCTTGAAACTTACAATTTCTAATGTTAACGTTGTAGGAAATTTGGATGTGACTGGGTTAGCCTTTTCAAATGGCTATGAAATGCAGCATTTGCAGTAAGTGTTTGAGAATTCCTCTAGAAATTAAACAATAACATTTTCTCGAATATTTCTACATTTGCAATTTATTTTAAAATTTCTTCAAGAATTCTATCGCTATTAGTGAATTGATGTGAGAACTACGCCACTTCTTGCATTTCCCAGTAATTGTCCATGACACTTCGCTTAGTATTCATAGTCCTCTTCTATTTTCCAAATGCTTGGATACAATTTATGTAAATTTCTCAGTTGTCAGTTTGCTTGTTCATCAGTCCGAAGTTATCAAACATTTTTCACACAATGTTCGCCTTCACAAAATGTCAGAAAGCAAATTGCGAAGCAACTTGCAGCGCTCAAAAACCTCAAAAGCCCCAATAAAGAGAACCACACTCGAACCGAACGAGGGGGGACATAGAATAGACACGTACAAAGCAAAAACCCAACAACCAGAACAGAAGGCAGCAGCAACTTTCGGTCAATTTTATATTTCCAATTAACTTTAAAAATTAAATCACTGCCATATAGCGCATCTCAGTCGGATGTGGATTGGATGCTGGGACCTGTTCCCAAAACCGACTGCAAAACACTGCTAACTCGCACATACACACACTCGTACAGACCCGAAGGAGGAGGGCTCTCGCATCCATATCACACTGATGGTGTGGCTGCACAAAGAGAATGCGGTTGCTGGCAGAGATTTCGAATTAGATTTCGAGCTTCATTATTTTTCGGTTGGCCAAACAAGCCAAGCAGCGCACCACCAGGCCGAGATATGCCACAAGTCTGTGCGGCAGCAAGGATAGAGAGAAGGTGCCTCATGCTTGGACCCCCGGTCAGCCGGCCCGCCAGTGCAGTGGCAAACCGGAACCAAAACCGAAGCCGGCCATCATCATCCGCACGCAAAAAGTCAACTTCGGTAGTACCCCCGGAATTCGGGCCGTTGTTGTCAGTAGTCGGTGGTGGTGATCGTTGCAAACCGGACGGAACATTCAGCGGTGGAAAAGAACGACAAACAGGAAAGAAGGTCAATCCGGTCGAGACAGTATTTTAATTTGGTGCTGGGGAGGACATATTCCCATCAGTAGAATCGTTTCCATTAATTTCATTTTCGGATTTCATCGCTCACATTGCCAAATTGGGCACGTTGCCACCGATGCGCGCCGTTGTCATATGCAGGCGGTCGGATTTGGCACGGGATGGGACTAAATATGGTGACAGGCGGAGACAAGTGATTCTGACTGCAATTGAATCATTTTGCAAGGTGAACGGGAGTTATTGTTCGAGGGGGAAGTTTTTCATAATGACCGGCATTAACATTTCGATTACAGCTTTATGATATTAGTTTTATGTTTTATGGTAACTTTCTGTTATATGGATCCTTTTTTATTTACTCACGAGGCACACTCACTATGGCCATAATCAGTCAATCCAAACACCGACCAATAAATTTTTTTCTGAAACTTGCAGGTCGACTTGATGTTATATTAGCAGACAAAATGTTATTATTCAATCCAATGACTGGGCATGGTTTGATACGGAAAAGCTATGGCAAAATAAAATCCCCTTTTAAGTCATAATCATAATCGTGATCAGCACATTGTATACCACAAATGCATTCAACAGTAATAAAGACTTCGCTCGGGGAAAGCGGGACACAAACATGGTCTCCAAAAATTAATTTCAAATCGATTTCCTTAAATTTGGATTTTACTTCGATTTGGATTTTACTTCATTGCTCTATTGTTTCGCGGCTTCATAACTGAACCATACGAGCCATGTTTTGAATGTCGTTCCAATTTGATGCCCTTCTGAGCATGTAGACCGCGTAAATTATGTTGATTATCATAAAACAAAACCTGATTGATCCACCTAGTGGACAGCCAAACACCAATATTAGAAGGCGTATTACGAGAAATGCTGAATTCTTTCGCTTACCTACTACGGCTTTCATTTTCCTATTAATAGTATGGGTCGCATTTTTAATCGGTGTTATAATGTTTTTGGGTTCCTAAAATATTATAAAAATAATATAAAGTTTATTGTCGCGAGATTGAAATGTAGTGCTTAGCTGACTAATGTTTGTTGCTTTCTAAAATTGTTATTGTATTTATAGCTTTAACATAGTTCTGTCATTATGAAATTCTTGAATTGATTATAGTTTGACTGTGATATTTGTTCTTATCTTTTGGCTTTTTGGTCTAAAAAATATTCAAACGGGTTTACATTTTTTTATTTATTATCAGACTAAGGCCGGAGTGGCCTGTGCTGCACATAAAAGACATCCCCATTCAGCTCGATCCATGGATGTACTTCGCCAGCCACGCAGTCTGGGGAGGCTCCGCAAATCGTCCTCCACCTGATCGATCCACCTTGCCCGCTGGGCACGTCGCCTTCTTGTTCCCGTTGGATCGTTGTCGAGAACCGTTTTCACCGGATTACTGTCCGACATTCTGGCTACGTTCCCGGCCCACCGCAGTCTTCCGATTTTCGCGGTGAGTACGATGGATGGTTCTCCCAACAGCTGATGCAACTCGAGGTTTATTCGCCTGCTCCACGTACTGTCCGCCATCTGTCCGAGCATCGTCCAGGTCTCGTGTCCGTAGAGGACTACCGGTCTAATGAGCGTTTTGTAGTTAGTCAGTTTGGTACGGCGGCGAACTCTATTCGATCGGAGCGTCTTGCGGAGTCCAAAGTACGTACGATTTCCAGCCACTATGCGCCTCCGAATTTCTCTGCTGGTATCGTTATCGGCGGTCACCAGTGAGCCCAAGTACACGAATTCTTCAACCACCTCGTTGTCGTCACCACCGATAGAAACTCGTGGTGGGTGGCTCACGTTGTCCTCTCTTGAGCCTCTCCCTATCATGTACTTCGTCTTCGACGTGTTGATGACTAGTTCAATCCGTCTAGCTTCGCTTTCCAATCTGATATAGGCTCGCTCCATCCTCTTAAAGTTACGTGCCATAATATCAATGTCGTCGGCAAAACCAAATAACTGGACGGACTTTGTGAAAATCGAGTGGTACCGTGTCAATCCCTGCCCTTAGAATTACTCCCTCCAAAGCGATGTTGAATCGTAGACACGAAAGACCATCACCTTGCCCCTAAAACTCGAACTACCCACATCACCCGATCCATCGTCGCCTTGATCAACTGACCCAGTTTATTCGGAAATCCGTGTTCGTGCATTAGCTGTCATAGATGGTCCCGATCGATTGTACCATATGCGGCTTCGAAGTCGATGAATAGATGATGTGTGGGCACGTTGTATTCACGGCATTTTTGCAGTACTTGGCGAATGGCGAACACCTAGTCCGTGGTGGAGCGTTCTCCCATAAATCCCGCCAGGTACTGCCCCACGAACTCTCTTGCAAGTAGTGTTAGTCGGTACTCGGTGGTATAAAACTTGGGAGAGTACCTTGTAGTCACGTTCAGCGACGTGATGGCGCGGTAGTTACTACAATCCAGCTTATCGACTCCAGGGGCTTTGCTGTTTTTCAGCTGGCCGATCTCCACCTGGATTTCCTGAAGATTCGGAGCCGGAAGTCACATGTCTTGCGCGCATGTTCTTAGGTTTATTACCATACCATTACCTGTCACATCGCCATTCAGGTGCTCTTCGTAGTGCTGCCGCCACTTTTGGATCACCGTTACTTGATAAGGTTATTTCCATGTGGCCTTGTGTATATTCTTGCGGGGAAGTAAGTGTTTCGGACTACCATTCCGCGGCAGGCTGCAATGATGATGCATCGTTGGCCGTTGTCGTACGATACGGTATGCAGTTAATCCAGTCCAATGACCGACCGATCTATACCTGAGGTCCTACCTGAGCGTTCATTAAGGATTTTGACGTCCGGCAGTGGACATTCACAAGTGATTCAAATTTTGACTTTTTTGTCCCCCGATGCTTAAACGATTGCATTTGCCATTTTAATAATCCTCCTAAATTTTTAGCAAATTTGGATGTAATTTGACTGTGCACACGTCATTTAAAGTTTGTATGGAAATTACTATGAAAACTGACCCTTATGTGAAAGACCGTTCCGTGAGGTGGCCCATGAACTATTTAAATATAATCAACACATTGACCACACAGAATACTTCTCAAGCTGAAGGGCGTTTGTTGTTGTGAAGCGATGACTCGTTTGGAAGCAAAGTTATGAAGAAAACAAAAATGCTCATTATTGATGTTTAATCAATTTAACACATAAAAGAATAACATGTTTTACGTGTTAAATTGAATTTCCTACGATTCAGGATTCCCTTAATAACTTTTCCAGTAAGCATCAAATCGTTACGCAACAAATACGATCTGTTTCCTTGTATAATTTCCTATGCTGCCGATGTACTTATATGTTTTTAGAGCTTAAAGGGAAGCTTTGGGGAACGGTTAGCATTAGCATTAGCATTAGCATTGTTACGGTGTAATTCGTAGATTGGACACTAGTGATACTCATGTTTTACTTTTGAGATCCTTATCTAGAATGCTATCAGAAATCAAGAAGGGGAGTGGTCCTTGATTCCAGTCTTAAACAAAAATAACAAAAGCATGAGGATTACTACTCCTGGCCACGCCCATCTTCACCGTAACTAGGGAAAGGAAGGAAGTGTTGATGTAGTACTTACTTAACGAGAGGCCACCGACTTAGCGACACTCTCATAAGTACCACGGAGTTGGATAATGAGGAAGGTAATCGTTGGGTCAGGATTTGCCTGTAGCTGGCAATGTAACCGTGGTAGATCTTACCCCGTAACACACCACGCAAAGGTGTCTACCCAGGGAAGCTTTGGGGAACGGTTTTCCACGAAGTTTCTGTTTTCATAGTAATTTTCATACAAACTTCAAACTGCGCGTGCTCACTCAAATTACATCCAAATTAGCTAAACATTTAGGAGGATTATAAAAAGAGCAAATGCAGTCGTTGAGGCATCGGGGGGCGAAAAAGTCAAAATTTGAGTCGCTCTAGTGGACATCCGATCCATCGTATATCTGCTCCAGCTGTCCATAAAACGCTTCTTTATCGTCTTCGGGTCGGGTCTCCCTTCGTGTGGGCAGTGCACGTTGATGATGCTATAGTTAAAGAAATCCGCATCAAGCGCCTATAAAAGTCATCAAATTTTACGCACAAAATAGCGCCTAGCGGTTCTTATTATTGACAAATCGTCTCAAACATTACTAGGCTCAATAATCGAGGACATTTCTAGACCAACATTTGGACAGGAGGTAACAGCCAAAATTTATTCCTTCTGATTCTTTGTTAACATATACAGCTATATATGGGGACAAATTATCAGAAGGAATAAATTTTGGCTGTTACGCCCTTTTCAAATGTTGGTCTAGATTTTCTAAACAAATGAGAGCATAAAAAAGAACAATGCTTTAGGATCTCTTCAAGAGCAAAGTATTACAAAAGAAAATCTGTACAATAACGATTCATTAAAAATTTCGCGGAAAAAATTAAAATTTTGTTTAGTGTTGTCAAATTTCGAATCAAATATGACCTTGATTTCGTATCGTTTCAAGATTACGAAAATTATTTATATTTTATTTCGTTTCGTTTGGAACCAACACATTTAAAATTTTGTTTCGTTTCGTTCTCAATAATTTATCTCAGATTTGCACGAAATCCTTACAATTACATTTCGGTATCAATCAAATAAGCACAAGAGTCTATGGAGTTTTCCCATCCAGGTAAATCATTCTAAACTAGGTAGTGAATTCAATTAAAGAAACCAACCTAATTTACCGAGTGGTGACACTGCCTTTCTCGCATTTAGCCAAGACACCAACCTTGTATGACGCTTACATAGTTCGATTCCATTTTCTCAATAACTTTTAAACGCAATGGTCGATCGTTATCAAATTCAATAGTGATCAACTAGGGTTTGTCCCCAGTCGAATGCAACTTGTTGCGAGAAAATCGGTTAAGAATTACTATATGAAAAAGTGGCTAATGTTTTTCGGTTTTCGTGTGCACACACACACGCACACTCACACACACATACACACGGAGTGGGGAGTGTCCCTGCTTCGGCAGGGTAGCGTGTGGTCTGCTTCGGCAGTGGTGTGATTGATCTGCTCGTGCTGAGGCAGGAGTGTCGTAGCGTAATATCTGTAGGCCCAGGCAGTTACCGCTATTGACACCTCGAGGCATGGCAGCGGAGCGCCCGGGAGAGCATCCAAGTAAGACTCAAATGGAGTGAATGGTGTGCGAGCACCCAAGTCAGTCTCGCGTGGGACGAGTGCCTGTGTGAGCGATAATGAGCGAGTACGCTTAGTACTGCCGTCCCCCCAGAAGTAGTACTGCGAGGTAGTTCCTGGGGAAACGATGGTGGAGCCCAAGGGAGTTTAGTCGGTATTACCGGTATGGTCGAGTCCGACACTCCAGTACACTTCCGTGTGGTAGTTTGGCAACTACAATGCACGTGTACTGGGTTAGTGTGTAAATGCATTCTCCCTTGTAAAAAAAAAAAAAAAAAAAGACAGACATTTGTTCAGTTCGACGAGCTAATTCGATTGGTATATAACATCATTGGTCTCTGAGACTTCTATAAAAAAATCGATTTTGGAGTGAAATGATAGCCTTTCGGTACAACTTTGTTGTACGAGAAAGACAAAAATGATCGCTGTAAGACATTACGGCTAAGAATAGAGCTCATGAACTCCGACTCATGAAATGTAGGAAACAATTTTCATGACTTTCAAATCAGTTTTGAAAAATGATACTTTAGGATTTTGTCTGTTCCAACTGTTTCTTTGTAACCGGCTCTGGAAGTCCCCCAAGAAACCGACCTTAACCAATCCGTTTGACATATTAAAGGGGTCGTACACTAATTACGTAAGCACTTATGGGGGTAGGGGACGGGGGTCTGCCATTTTCTTACGCTCCACATAAATAAAAATGATTTGTATGAGAAAAATCTTACAGAAAAATTGCTTACGTAATTATTGTACGGCCCCAAACTGCCGCTAACCACAAGTCAGACTTATCTCTATATGGACGCCATATTCAGATAAGTCTGACTTGCGGATAGCGGCAGCAAAGTAGTATTAAAGAAAACAAGACAAAATTTTAAAAACGACTTATCTGCTTTTGTAACCAAAGATTCAAACGTCGATTTGACGATAGCACTTCGACGCAAACCAACGCCATCAACAGGTAGCCGAAATCTTCATCTACCTATTGATAGTGTTGGTTTGTTTGCCCAATGTACATACATATTCTGTATTAGAATTGGTGTCAGCGTTAGCGGTATATATGCGCTAACGCTAACGGATGTGTGTCGTGTTGACATCCCAAGTAACAATTTCCATGCTAATTGAATTTATTCAATTCTTATAGTGGACTTAAAATAGCAATCACCAAAGATAGTTGCTCAGTTTTATTGTCGTTCTTATTGCTATCAATAAACCTCTCATAAATATTCTGAAAAAGCTTCAAACGTCAAATGCGTATTGATCTTATGAGCAGCTCTACGGTTGTGATGAAGAGCGTAATAAATCATATTTCCAAAGCTCGAATAATGCCATAATTTTTTGTCCTAATGTGGTCAAATGAATAACCCCAATAAGAATATTTGCATTGCGAAGAGTTTAAAACGGTTTGTAATAAGAACCGCATTTTTCTGATCAAAATTGATGGTGGCCATGTTGAAAAGGTACAAGCATTTCCAAGTTAGTGATATTATCACTGGATTTCATGATTGGACGATGTTTTCAGCACGTAATCTACTTTTTTTGAAAATAATTTGCATTAAAAATATATTGAGGTGGAAAATCAACACAATCAGTGAAGATTTACGATATTGCTTTTATAACTATTTTTTATTTGATTGCCCAAGACTACGCTATTTTGAGAGCGCTTGGTGATCAATCTAATTTTTTTATTAGCTTTCACCATAAAATCGAACGCGCACCTCATTTTAAGTAAAGTACAATGAATGACAATCCTGTAAAATACATTATTTTGTAACCCCCCTCATCATTATCCTCAACAACCATTTATTTTGTTATCATTTTCGGCAAAGTTTTATTTCTCTTTTTCAAAGCAACATTTTTGACACCTACCGCAGCCAAATTCCCTTTTCTGCGGGTAGTTTAAAAGGGGGTTTTTAATACTCTTATAAAAGGTTTATAGCGGTTATCCAGGGAGGGCCACTTGGCCATATCTTACTCTTATAGTGGTCATCAAAAGGTTGTCGTGTTATAGTGAGTTTTATTGGTCGATCTTATTATTTAATCTTGAAAACCACTCCTAGAGCGGAAAAAAACTTGAAATGTTACTTGGGATACTTGTTGTTTTTAATACGCGCGTTGGAAATGGATAAGGGCATCGTAAATAGCCGTTTTAAAGGTCAAAATCATTGATGCCCCCAGTGACCCGGTGCTTAGACGGAGATGAGCCCAACGTGTTCCAATAGGACGATAACCCTTTATACACGGAAAATGCGGTTTAAGCCTAATATGGGGACAATTTCATCGACTTTTTGGACAACACTTTGCGACTCCCAGCTTCCCGGATTCAAACCCTCTCAACTTTCTTGTTTGGTCTTTTTTTATGTTAAAGCTGTACGAATACTAGGTCAGTAACTTGAACCAGTTCAAGACGTAATTCTCAAAATCTGGAGTGAAATGCCCATGCAGACCGTGCGTGCCGCTTGCGATGGGTTTTAGAAACGTTTAAAGCTCGCGATAAAGTACAAAATAGAGGTCATTCCAAAATAAATGTTATAAATGTTCCTTATAACCAATACTTTCAATGAAATGGAACCGCGAAAGGAAATAATGTAATTTTAATTTTTAAACAGTTTTTGAAAGTGTATTAGAACTTATTGAACACCCTTATTGAACACCTTGCGGATCCCAAAATGAATCCATAAAGGAGAAAATCTTGCAAACCGGTCAACCCGTTCGGGAGTTAAATCGTCAGGAAGGAAATCTCAACTAATTTTTGTTATATAAAAGAAGATATTAAGGCTGAATGGATGGTGATGGTATCCAGTATTTTACGCTTGATAATAGCGGCGTGAGTTCCTCTTAATTTGACGGAACATATCAAGTATGCCTTGCTTCAATGAATATTCTTGTTATCAACAAACAAATGTAAACTATTTTCCAAAACTATTATCAGAACAGAGATATTAGTTTGAATTCTTTATTTGTTGTGTCATTATTCTTAATGCTTTATATATTTTAGGTTATTGGAAAGTTGCGTGCTGCACTTTTACCGTGTATCAATTGGAAGAAGAACCATCTATTTCGATATACGGTTTGAAAGGAATGAGCTGTCGCTTTGTCGAGATAGTCGAGATGGTTGGTAACTTTTGAATCCAAATAGTTCAAGTGTCAACCATCAACCTAACATAAAAAGAAGGTTGTTAACCATTTGTGAAGCTTTTCGTCTGACCAATTCTACCCTTCGTGCAAATATCAGAATAATAAAAAAAAACTCACAGCTTGAGGTAGTTTTAGTGGGTATAGTATAAATAAATTTGTATGCATTTTATGAAGCAAATTCAAAAGAATACATAATCACCTAGTCTTAATCAATTAACATTTTAATTGATGAAAAGTTTAATAATTAGATAAACATGAATTCCTAAACTACGCGTTTGACTTGATTGTATAGGAGGAACATCAATTAAGTGCTTGATACACAAGTCGGTGTATTTTCGGCACAGCCAAAGAAAAAAAAATCTGGATGTGTATAGTCCAAGATTTAGAATGTAACTCTTCAAAACCAAACTTGAACTATTTTAAAAGTCATTATGAAGTGCACTGGGCTATAAGCGAATATGTGCACTTTCCTGTTTGACTTTGACTTAAATTCATTTATTTTTGATTTTTGTTTGTTACATTATTTTTCACATTACAAGTGTTTGGCCACTTGGCCGGTTCAATAGCAATAGTTAGGATTTTAATATAATTTATAAAGTTTATCTAATGTATCAGAATAGCCATAGGAAGCGCCATAATCAGTAAAATAAAATAAAAATTCCCATACTAATGTGCATGCAAACTTAAGGTGATTATAGAATGAAGGCCGTGGTGAATTTCAAATTCACCACAAGATTATCTACATACGTGGAAACGTAGCCCAAATCTGGTGTGATAGTTTTCGTACAGTGCCGAAACTCAAATTATGATTGTTCAGCATAACTAAGCAAACGATCTACCATTATTTCAGCCCCATACGCGTTATGGTTCTTCCATCTCGTGCTCTTGAAAAAAAATTGGAAAACACGTGGCATACAAAATGGCCGATTTCCGGCTTTATTGTATAATCACCTTGTGCTAAATCAGTTTTAATCCAAATGAGCTCAAATTTTCGCAGGACACTCAGAGCATGATACAGAATCAGATGAGCGTTGTGTAGCAAAATCGATTTTTTGAACCACCCTAATAAATATACTAAATTGTAAAAAAAAGTAAAAAATAAAATAATCCAAATTATTGAGGAATTTCTGTTTTTTGTCAATATGTTCCGAAGCAATGGGAGAGTTATAATTATTCCCACGACACTATCGAATTATTACGTTTTTCCCCTTTGATTGCTAGGAGGTGATAATAATAAAATCTCTCCTTAAACTCTACTCGCTAAAGTATCTATAATTTCATCAGATTCACTCCATTGGGTGGTTGAGATCTGTAACATTTCAGGTCGGTGCCCGGCTATGGCGTTCTTATCGTTATTGAGATGCTCTTGCAGCCAATAGGTGGATGGATAAATCAAAATTCATAGTGATGTACGCATTGTATCACATTATATTAAGCATTTATCAGAGAAGGACTTATTTACTACCCTACCTTACGATGACGCTATTATTCCCTCGTCCGCATGCACATTCATCGGGGGTCCATGCCTCCGACTCCGTTTCTTGATTGCTGCTGATAGAATCCCACGAAGATCCTTGTTCGAACACCGCCGCAGCGATATATGATGATGGCAGCTATGGATGCCGTCGGGGCCCCGTGACGTTCGATGACGAGGTCGATTCAGAACGCGCTCTTCTTTGAAGGCGCACCATTAGAAGCGCAAACACTACATGCATTTCATTCCAATTGGAATCATAGTTCGCTGACTGCTCTGGTACTTCCCGATGCACTGCGTGTTGTATCAAATGTCTCTATCTTGTCCAGATGAACGATCTAGTACCGCGCCGTCAGCGTGTGCGCCGATGCAAAACTGTTGATCACTTTGCCTTCTTCGAGTCTCATGTGCCTGATCTGGGCTCTAGTACGGGTTAGGGACAAAAGGTCGAAAGACAAAAGGTCGAAAGGACAAAAGGTCGAAAGACAAAACGTCGAAAGACAAAAGGTCGAAGGGACAAATGGTCGAAAAGGACAAAAGGCCGAAAGGGACAAAAGGTCGAAAGGACAAAACGTCGAATGGGACAAAAGGTCGAAAGGGACAAAATGTCGAATGGGACAAAAGGCCGAAAAAATAAAAGATCAATGAGATCAAAAGGTCAAAAATCACAAAAGGTCGAAATAGACAAGCAACTGAAACGGGGAAAATCAATGCCGCACCAGAGTTGCCTTACACAATTGGCGAAACTCTGCTTTTTTATGATTCACAATTTTTACCAATTACATGAAAATCATTCAATATGTACAGATGGATGTTTGAGTTTTCTAAATGTCACTTCTTTCTCTCAAAATTGCGCACGTCGCACATCAAATACATCGGCATGTATTAAGGTTCCCCCAAACACACGCGACGAGACAATCGCGAATCGATTCTATTGCCTGGCGACTGCGATTCTGTTGCTATGGATGCGTAAATGGAGCATTGCCAGCATCCATCCAACGATATAATCGCGGCAACAAGCTGTCGCCGTTGCGGCGATGAAATCGCTTAGGCCTTGAAGAGCCTTTACACACCGGTGTATTTTTAATGCGCGTACTTGCGTGGCTGCGGCGTGCACTATTTAGACAGATTGAAGTGACATTTAGAAAATCTAGATCTTCATCTATTATTTGCACTCATTCAAGCATTTTTATTCAATTGTTAAAAATAGTGAAAAATAAAAGAGCAATTTTTTTTGTCATCTGTATAGGACAACTCTGTCTCGCGCAATACAAGTTTTATTCATTTCTTAAATTAACAATCTTTTTTATCTCTAACAGAACTATCTAGATATTCATAATATTGGTTCGTAGTAATTACTCCTTCTTTGAAAATTGCTCATTCTTCAATTTTGATTGATGAGATGAGTGTGTTATTTCTGCTCGAAAATAAATGCATTTAACAAATTCCTTTAGAATACACCCAACTCGTTCTTTATCGACCTTTTGTCCCTTTAGACATTTTGTTCTTTTCGACCTTTTGTCCCTTTCGACCTTTTGTCCTTTTCGACCTTTTGTCCCTTTCGACCTTTTGTCCTTTCGACCTTCTGTCCCTTTCGACGTTTTGTCCTTTCGACCTTTTGTCTTTTCGACCTTTTGTCTTTCGACCTTTTGTCCTTTCGACCTTTTGTCTTTTGACCTTTTGTCATAGATTCCTCTAGTACTGCGTCCTCGTGGTGATCCACTCTTTCGAGGATCGCAGTCGCAGCTCACTCGATGCTGACGAACGATCGAGCTCGCACCATAACCGACACTAGCACTGTTTCTTTACAGTTGTTATGCGCTCTATTGCGATGGTTGATTTAGGTAGTGCCGGGGATGCGTACGTGTCTGATTGCCACAGCAATGAATGGCACCAGCCAGCAAGAACAATGTCTAAATACGCCTGTTCATGCCGCCGCCGCCAAAATAATTGTAATTAAGGGTATGCGATAACACACTTTTTCCTAACGAAACGAAACGAAACGAAATTTAAAATGTCTATGTTGATTCGAAACGAAACGAAACGAAATATAGATTTACTTTCGAGTCTTCGAAACGATACGAAATCAGGGTCCATTTAATTCGAAATTTTTCGAAACGAAACGAAATTTATTTTTTTTTCGCGGAATTTTTATTGAATTAGTTAGTATGGAATTTCGTTAAAAACCTAATTTCACCTGAATTTTCTTAATTTGTGATTTTTTTTTCATAGGGTTAACTCATAGTTTCATTGACGCTAAAGGTCATAATCGAGTAAAAACCAACAGTGTAAAAAAGAACTGGGTGTAATCTACTCTGGATAAAAAAAAGTTATTCACTTGCTTCGGTGTTTCCAATTCATGACCAATAATGTTGTGCTTACAGTCAATTCATCTCTTAGAGCCTTCTCAACTCTTAAGCGGTGCTTACCCATGTTCTAAAACCTGGTTTGAAGCCGTAGTGAAGGTGAATAAATCGGTTATTAATAAGAGGCGATGAAAAATGACTTCAAAAGGGCCCTTGGAATCCACGACACGACTTTGCATCTTTGACAAAGCTATACTGATTCTTAGCTGGTTACGATAACACAAATAGGATAGAATAGTTAAAGATACTTTTTGTTTTCTGTTAGATATTTCTAACAAAACACTGAAGACGTTTTATAGAAGAAAACTAATTACGTATTTGTCGACTCAGAACGGGGTTATGTAGTAAGCATCTCAAATAGCTATGCAATTGCGTAGGATTGCCAATCCTGAGATGACGAGCTCGATTCTCGCTCTGGTTAAAGATGTTTTCGGGTTGGAAACTTTTTCGACACCCTGGACATAGTGTATCCATTGTCTTGCCACACAAGATACATACTAATGACTGATGACGTGCTAATAGAATACTAAGTTGAAAAGCAGATCAAGTTCCAGTTGGAATGTAGAACCATTAAAAAAGAAGAAGTAAGCGTTAATAGAAAAAAATGTATAGACTTAATCATTTATTTGTTTATTTGTTTATATGATACATCAACAGGCTGTATTGGCCCCAATGATGCTTACTTATAATTAATTACAAAATGCGAAATTACTTTCTATGGTCAAGTATCATTATCAACAATTCCTAAAAAAAGAACTGAACCTTTCGCGAATTAGTTGATGGGACAAGTTAAAATCAAAAAGAGATGCAACTCTGTTGAATAGTCTTTGAAGACCGCCGATAGCACCGATCATACCGTAGTTCGTTCGATGCATAGGAGCCCTGAACATCGAACTATTCCTAAGGGATCGGGGTTGCACGTGGTAGTTAATTTGTTCCAGAAGAGAAGGGCAGTCGAGTCGTCCTTGTAGTAGATCTGCTATCAGTAATGCTTTCGTTGTGCTTCGGCGGACGGAAAGGGGTTCCAGATCAATCAAACGGCAACGGCTTTCATAGCTTGGAAGACGGAAGGGGTTTTGCCACGGTAATCTGCGCAATGCGAATCTCAGAAAACGACGCTGGACGGATTCAATTCTTTCGGCGCCATTATTATAGTGTGGAGACCAGACGACCGAGCAGTACTCCAGAACGGAACGAGTCAGGCAACAGTACAACGACTTTAGACAGTAAATGTCCGTGAATTCTCTGGCAATCCTGAAGATGAAACCTAAAACCTTTGATGCTTTGCTGACAACGTAGGAAACATGCTGCTTAAAGGTGAATTTTGAGTCTAGAAAAACTCCCAGGTCCTTAACTTGATTGACTCGTTCAAGTTCTGTGTCATACAAGATATACTTGTGAATTATTGTTTCCCTTTTCCGCGAGAAAGAGATTACCGAACATTTAGATGGTTTAACATCCATTCGGTTAAGCACGCACCGACTTGCAAAGGCATCCGTTGGCGTTGGAGAGAGTGACAGTCTTCAATGGAGCAAATTCGGAGATACAGTTTGAGGTCGTCTGCATAGCAGAGCCGTGGTCCTTTGATTGTTAGAATGGTGTCGTTGAAAGAGATCAGAAATATCAGTGGTCCCAGGTGACTACCCTGAAGAATGCCTGAGGTAGCGGCAAAATGGTTCGACTGATGATCTCCGATAACCACGGTAAGGCTGCGACCGGTTAAATACGACTGGAACCATCGCAAGAGAGAACCATTGATTCCGAGGCGATCCAGTTTAGCAATAGCTATGCGGTGATTCAATTTGTCAAAGGCTGCTGTTAGGTCGGTATAGATAACGTCCGTTTGACTGCGATCCACCATGCTGATATTGATGTAGGATGTAAGGCACAAAAGATTTGTAGCCGTGGAACGTCCGGGCATAAATCCATGTTGGTCGTCACTAATGTATGATTTACAATGGGCGAGTAGAGGTTCCATGATGACTAGCTCGAACAACTTGGCAACAGCAGACAATGAGGTGATACCACGGTAATTTGCAACGTCCCGTCTGTTACCTTTCTTATGAGCAGGGAACATGTGCGCTATCTTCCAACAAGACGGAAAAATTCCTGACGTAATCGAAAGTTGGAAAACATGGACTAACGGAGTAATAATTCCATCGATGTGCGTTTTCAGAAATACGGAAGGAATTCCATCTGGTCCGGGGTTGTAGGGTTGTAGGATCAGTTTCAATGCAGCTTCGCGAACTATTTCAACATTGATATCAACCATGCTCATAGCTTGGCCGGAGATAGGAACGGAGCTGATAGCATTTCGTATTTGGTCTTCTGATAATCTTTCATTGCTGAAAACACTGGCGAATTTTTCTGCAAACAGTCTACTGATGTCATGAGAATTAGACGCCAAAATTCCGTTAAGCGTCATTCGCGAAGGAAGGCCAGATTCATTACGTTGCTCTTTTACGTAGGTACTTCCAGAAATTTTTAGGATGTGTTTTCAGCTTCCTTTGCAGTCCACGCTGATACTGCAAGAAGCAACTTTTGGCAGTCCGTTTGTATTCGTGATTGATTTGTGCATAGTGCCGTTTCAGTGACAATGTACGGTACTTTGAGAACTTCCTTAACGCTGCTTTTTTATACGACTTCAGTCGTCGCAGACCACTTTGCCAAGGTGCGTGGGGAGGGTTATGCTTCACTATTTTGGGAACATGTCTGTCAACGATATATGACAGTACATGAGAGAACGTTTCAGCTGCTCGGTCGACGTCGTCATTGTCCAGAATATTACCCCAGTCTAAACTAGATATGAGATTTGAAATACTGCGATGATCAGCTTTTCTGAAGTCATAGAAGAATACAGCGGAGGAGGTATCGTCATAGTTTTCTAACTTTCGGTGTAGAGAAACCAGCAGAGGAGGATGGTGGTTAACTAGTTTTACCAGTGGTGATGGAGCCTCGCATATGAACGGCGCGACATCTTGAACGGTGACAAAACATAGGTCTAAGCTACGTCCAATCTGGTTAGTTACGTGATTTATTTGCGAGAGCGTGGCAGAAGCTTAATGTTCTAGAAGGTACGAGGTGCTCTGATGAATGGCAGAGTGGGGCACATCCGGAAAGAGAAATCCATTGGAAGAATTCACCCAAGAAATTCCTGGGAGGTTAAAATCGCCGATCACAATCATTTCATCGGAGGCTTCCGCTTTTTCCAGAATAGTGGAAACAGATTGACAATGAGTTTCAATAACGCTACGTTCGCGAATTTTGTCGGGTGGAATATACAGCGCGCAGAGGAACAATGTATGATCTCCGAATTCGATTGATGCCCACAACTGTTCCAAGCAGTTCCATTCCTGATTCTCGATTGAGTTGGAGTGAAGTTTTTTATTAACAGCCGTACGCCGCTTGTAGCTTTTTGACTATTATCCGCAGACCGGTCACATCGGAAAACCTCATAATCGTTGCCAAATATCTGGTTGGAGAGCGTGCGTGAGTCCAACCATGTTTCAGTGAGAATGATGATGTCGTAAGAAAGGTCAGAAATTGCTAACATAAAGTTTTGAAGATAGTTTTATGATTTAGTTCAGCGGCGCAGCCAAAATTTTTGATAATATAAAGTATGGTTTAAGTTTAAATTTGTTTCGAAATTCCGCGGAATTCCGTGAAATTTCGTGAGAAGCTGGTTTTTTGTAATTTTACGAAACGAAACGAAATGAATAAATCATATTTCGCCATGCTCAAATTCCGCGAAATTCCGCGGAATTTCGTTTCGAACCACCTGAAACGAAATTTTTCGAAATACCGCATATGTTTAATTGTAATAAATGTCACCGCCGAGCATTTCCGAACCCGTTGAAAGCTGAACCAACATAAATGTGCAACAAATTATTCTTCCTATTCGGTTTTATATAGGCTGGTATTTCGAACAATTTTGAACAAGTTTAAAGCTTCTCCGAAATTTATTTAAGTAGAATCGAAGAACGAAGACGTCCTCAAACATTCCATAAATGCGAGGAACATTAATTATAGCTCTAGTATTAATGTCGTGTTTAAAAAAAATTTCCTACTATATTGTGTCATTTAGTGAGCAATTCAATCATTAAGCTGGTTAATTACCAATAATGTTTATCCTAAGCGGAGTTCCAAATTGATTTCATGAATGAGCAGAAGCTTACGATATCACCGCAAATTAATTCCACTCGCCCGCCGATGATGGTGATGCAACGCTCGGAGTCGGCCAATGGCTAATAAAGCCGTCTGGGAAAGGTAAATAAATCCGTACCGTCGGCGTGCTTTATTTCGCGTTTATTATATTGTCCGGCGACAGATTTAGTCAAATATTAAAACACCTTTGCACGCACCATTCGCCAGCCCCGGATAACGCGGGGTCTGGGTGGGCTGGTCGTTATTTTTATTCCGATCCACGCCATTTTAGAACGAACCAAAACCACATCCCAAGCCGTGAACCAACATCGGGGCAGGCAGGCTTCTCGCTTTCACGATACACACATATTTGCTTTGCGCCCTCCGGCCATCGGGCCTCGCATTTTGGTTCTTGTGTCAAACCGCACTCCGCAGGAAGCGAACTGTTTTTCGTTTCTTTTAATTGGTTAAAACAGGATATAAATCTCGCCCGGAATAACATGTGCTCCACAGGTTAAGCATTGTTGGGGTGGACGCGAAACATAACAACGGAAGCAAAGGTAGATGGGCTGTTTGTTGTTCATTTATAAGACTTTTTTCAATGTTTTCGATACATTTATTCCGTATCATATCTTCTTTTATGAAATTTTTTCGTTTTATTCACGTTAGTTTTGAAGTACTTTACCAATATCATTTGGAATATAAATACTTGAAAGATAATCTTATTTAAACAGAAACTTTTTGAGAAAATCAACCTCAAAGCAAATATAGTATACTAGTTTATTCGTGGACGCAGTAGCGCCCGTGGCAAGGATTTTTTTTTTTTTCAATATAAACGGTTCATTAATTCATGCATTGAAAAAAAAATCAAAATTTTCAACATCTGTTGTCTGTGATTTTTTCATCAAATGCTGTGTCTGGTTGTCTAAGGTTGTCACTGGTTTTGTTTTCTGCATCTGATAGTAAAAAAACCCGCGTGCTGCGTCTGGTTGGCTAGTCACCGGACAGACAAACAGGGCTATTATATATAGTATTTACTAAAAGAAAAGCTCATTTCAAGATTTGTGGATAACGCTAGAGTTTCTATAAATGGATTTTCCAAATGGTCTTTCATAAAACCATGTGAGGTCTGATTGAAAACTTCCGTTGACTAATCCTTCACGTTCTGCTCGATTCATAACAGAACAAATCACCCTAAATGGGTAACATTTTCTCATTCGTCCCGGTGGCTCTCCAGGAGGGCGGCGATCGGGCGAGGCAATCGCCGTGGTTTAGCATGTGCTTTTGACACCAAATTTTGAAATCCGCAAAGCTCGGTTGGAGCTCGCTTCTAACCGAAAGGCATCGGAGGATATTCAACTGGTTTATTTTTTCGACTCTGCCATCCCCAGTCGGCGTTTGTTTATATTCTCGTCGGCGTTGTTGTTGTTGCTGCTCTATGCTGCTAGTTCCAGTAGTAGTGAGCTTATGGAATCCGTCCGCCACCGCTCGATTCTACAGCCCCCTTCCGACCTGTGAATTCGAATTGGCGACAGGCGAGACGGGGCTAAAACTATCGAGCAAAGATTGTGATAATTTTATGGCTCCCGGCGAAACTGGCCAAGTCCTGGGCCGCTGGAGCTGGCACGGCTGCGGTGGCGCTGGCAATTTATGAGTTTATTTCGTGAAGTCAATTGTTTTGACGATGTTATGGTAGGCATGAGCCGCGGTTATGACGGTGCTTTTTATGGGGCGGCTTATGACCGGGACGCGAGCGGGAGAGTCCAGAGGAAGAAGGAACAAACGGGTCATACATCGTAATTCTTGTCTACATGAGTTGTTTCGTGGCAAATATTGTTGAGGTCATGGAGACAAGTTATTCGATGCACCTGTTACGTGAGCAAATGATCCATTTATGTTCGGCTTTGGTTGGTAATCTGGGGTGGCAGACCGTAGGCATTTGTTGCATAACAGGTAGTTAACATGACATAATTGAGGTTTTTGGTTGGCGTAAGCCGTGACTCTGCATTTTCTGAATGATTTCCCCATAGATTGTTCTATGCTACAAGTGAGCTGGTTGTCCTTAGCATCAGTCCAAGTTTCTATAAGTTTTTATACATTTCCGTACAGTGAGAGCCAATTTTTGACATGTTTTTATAACTGACTTGCATTAAACTCTTTTTGTTGTTAGAATAACTTGTATACCTTTTAATTATTGCACCTCGTAGGTTCGTTCCAACCTTTCGCATGAAAACCTCTTCTATATAATAAAAATGAAATGGTCTGTGTTCGTATCCGCATAACTTGAAAACGGCTCGATAGATTTTCTTCATTCCTTCAGCAGGTATGATGGTTATCGTTTCCGACGGGTTTATATGATATTTCCTCATCCGAAAATCACGAATAAGGTCGAGTAAATCGTGAAAAACTAAAACAAAGATTTGTATGGGAATTTCGCATGGGCATTTTCGCCTACTATGCAGAACAACGTCTGCCGGGTCGACTAGTTGTTGATAAATTTGTAGTAGGGTAAGACGGTATAATATGCCCCCCTAAGGCAAAACCTTGATAACTTTTTACTTTTCATCGCAATTCATGCAAACTTTGTGTTATTTAGTAGTGCAAGAAGTCGCAAATGCATTGCCCGTGAGTAGTCGTATAAAATATTACAGATAACACGTTATAATGCTTTTTGAAATGTCGTGAAAAATGGATTTCAAAAGGTGCCTGGGCAATACGCCCCACCTTAGCCAGAGACGTTCCACAACCCTTCATTAGTATTTCATCAATCCCATAATAAAAAGGTTACAAATCCTAGTGTACTCGACATTAAAAAACCAACATAAGTCCATTTAATCAGGTTTTATTTACATTTCAATAATTTCCATACAATTTGGAAGCAACTGCTGCAAGCTCGCCGCGCTTGTGTCCAGTTGGTAAGGGCATATCGTCCTGCCTACACTGGGGCGTTTTGGCCAGTTAAACATATTTTCGAAAATCTTTACGTTTTTGAAGATGGAAGCAATTTTATATCATATTAACCACTGAGGAAAGTTATTTTGTTGCCCAACTGAGTGTTCCCGTGCAAGTTTTGCGGACAGTATGCTAGCGTCGCTCCAGAATGTTGAGCAAACAAACATAAAAAGTTACATCAAAACTGTCACTTTTTGTATTTTGCTATTATTTTCATTGTGTAATACAAAAATACTTCCACATTCACATAGTACGATGGTTTTACAAATATTTATAGGTACCAACTGATTTTGACCCTTAGTTAGTTATAGTTTTCTAGGAATCAAATAGGGGGGTTTTGGTCAGGTGGGGCGCATTATACCGTCTTACCCTAAGTTTAGAATTTTGTTATTATTATCAGTAATGTATCATACAAATTGCACCAAACTTTTTTCGGGTTTGACAATGACAAGATCCGTTATCCATTTGTACAGATTATATTTTTTTGTTATTTTGGTAAACTGTTTCTACATAAATTATATTCTTTCGCTGATCTCCTTGAAACTGCACAAAGCAGAAATCCATAGTCCAACGCAACTACTAACGCCAACTTGTATACCAACAACAAAAGAAGCTAAAAAATAATCCGATTCGCGACCAAATCCGACTCCGAAGAACTTGATTATACTGTTGATGGCGGCATGACCTGATTCCACTGTTCTTATCTATTCAACAGCACAAGCCTTGAACATAAGCATAGGCATCTCACCGGCAGAAAGTCCGAGCATAAAAAGAATGACCATTGCTTCGGGCGCATTTCCTCCATCAGATTATGAACTAACGCTAGAAATAAGGGAGGAAAAAAAACTCCACTCTTCCCGGGAAAGCCTGCCTCGTAGGCGTTCCGAATGGGAGGAACCGGTTTTCAACGGACGCACACGGTGCTTTTTCTCGAATTTGCATTGCAGCACCTATTAGGGAGGCATCATCGGTTGGGCAGTGTTTTGGAATCGCACAAATGCATTATGAATTCAGCAAGGCTTTCTCCTATTCGTGCCGGCATCCGCTGTTGCAGTTGGTGTCCGCTCACTTGCGGGGCAGGGTCGAATGAATGATGTGCAATTCTTTGCTTGGAAATGAGAAGATCAAAGGCGGTTATCTGATTCTTCGATTTGGAACGCGCGATGGCCAGACGAACAATCAAACCAGGGCCCATTTCCAAGATAGCCGTCGGATGTTGGATGATGAATGATGTTTGATCATTTCATTTCGAGCCCGGTGCTGTCGGTAACGACTTGGTCCGGACCGAATTCCTTCAGCATGTGCAAGAAAAACGTTTGTCGTACTTTGGAATGCCATTTTTTGGTCTTCCGCTGGCCGAACTTTTCAAGCTCATCGGAATACATCGCTCGTGCACTGAATATTCGGAACGCGTCAAAGTGATGAATACCAAACTTTATCTCAAGATGAAAGCAGGGAAACGTTTTAGGTCATGACGTGAACCTGCGGCGCAATTTTCGTCTGCTGTTGCATGCCAAAGAACGTCATTAGTTTATGTCAGCACCATCGTTCGCGAAGAAGCCTAATTAGATTTGATGACAAAGCTATTGACAGAGACGGTCTTTTTCCAATTTATCATGTAGTAGATATGGACACTCGCGGATATTATGAGGCTTTACTGTATTATGTGCAAATATGTTTCACACGTGATCTGAAAATATGAATTCAAATTTTTCTAACCATGGAATTGAAGTAAACATTTACATTAAAACAGGATATTCGGTTAGACTCGTATTAATTGTGAACGTTTCGTCATGCCGTCATCGCTCTTGAATTCATAAAACAAGGACGATCTGGTCCCTTGCTAAATTTTCTAAGTTGGCAATGTTTTCATATATTTGTGAAGCCTCATGGGTAAAGTTGCAGAACACACACTTAGTTTTTATTTCTGCAGCTCGGCAGCCAGCAAAATGACGTTTGTTAGCTGATTTTCGGCAAAATATTTGCTGATTTTCAGCAATTTTGACAGAAATCTGCTGAGATCCCGGTAAAAAAAATTAAGTGTGCAGTTTGCCACAAAAAATAACTGTTTTCATGATAATTTTAGTATAAACTTTGAACTGCTCATGCCCAGTTTTACTACCAAATCAGCTGAAAAGGATAATTAAAAACTCAAAGGAGAAGCCCAATCGGGTTGTACGCAAAGGTGGCGTGGGACTACGTAGCTATTCGAAATTGATGGTATTTGCCAAAATAATTTGTGTCGTTTTATTAACATTGAGCAAACTGATCGGAGGTCAACTGAATCAAGAAGTCGAATAGTTCTTCCCAGTTGGATGGACTTTGAGTCTCTAACCGTGGAATTAACATGACTCATCGGCCGCTGAAGCCACTCGACTGGCTTTCAGTCGGGAACATCACAATCCTCGATGGTTTTTCGTTAAGCCTCCAAAATTTGGTATACATTTTCGGCATTTCCACTGCTACTCACGCCTTCGTGCTGCTGTCGATCTGTCCGATCCGGTGCATCAAATGTCAAACCGCTCTTTGTGGAATCCCGATCAAAAGCCGCTTTCCGGCGTGCGCGATCCATTTTGATCGGGTTTCCGCAAACAACGGACCGTTCGGAGAATGACAAATTCTAAGATGTCCGTTATCTAAGATGCGTATTGTTGCAAAGAATAACAACAGAAATTTGACTCAAGACGAAGTTTCTTCATATTACCAAAAATTATCTCTTGGCATCTGTCTGTCCGAGCGACGTTCACCAATGGGTGGTTGCTGTAGATAGTTTCCACTGAGGTGGCGTCTTCATTGATTTTATACAAAAGCCACCATTTCATACTAAAGAAGGTTGATCCGAAATAAACTTTCATCACAGTGCAAAATTCAATCGTAAATAGCGAATAAAATTTTATTTTTTTAGTCAACCCTTTCTTCATCTGAAATGCTGGTTCGTTGAGGTTGAATGATCTGCAGCAACACACCGAGCACCAAAACCAATGCGATGGATTTCCGTTGAAAATGTTACCAGCGCCTCCGTGATGCTGTGTTCGCTCCGCTGCGATCGCTTTGATGCGTCCGCTCTGCGTGAAATCTTGTTCAAACTGAGAATTAGATCCAAACCCGCAAGTGATTGATTTTTGATGTCTGTGCTAGTGATGCATGTACGTACGTACGATTGGCTGGTTTACCTATTTCTAACAATTTTATCAACTATCGAAAATGCATAGTTGATCACTATTTTCATATTAACACAAAGAAGCGTTGACTCATCCTTGGTCGATTGGTCCAAAAAAATTGAAAATCCATCGAGAAACGGCTGAGATATTGAAGTTTAAAGTCTATCATATTTTCGTGACGGTCCCCGATTTTCGCAATCGTAAATATAGAAGTATAGAAAAGACAGACGTAGTCCTGCTTCAAAAGCAATTGTCATCATTTAAGCCCAGCGAGAAAGTCAAAATATTAAACAGTCAAGCTAAAGAGTTGGACCACTATATTATGATTGTGGCCAGCATTAAAACATAAAGATCGAATTGCTAATTAAACAAAAGAAGCTTGACGCATCCTGCAGCTTTTACCGATGTGATCAACGCAGGTCAAACCTGTGCGAGAAACTCTACGCGAAAGGGCCTGAAGAGTGGATCAGATCAACCGCAGTCACTGCACTGATAGCCACCCTCGCTGGAAAAAACGAAAGGATTGGCAAACTGGAAGTCATGATGGAAGAAAGCCTCCGAAGGAACGCTGAGCTCCAGACCAAGCTCGATAAAATCATTGATAGCTAGCTCCTACTAACAGCACCAACTCCACAACCCACCGGAACTGAGGAATAAGACTAAATGGACGGCAAACTCAGTTCCATCGAGAAACCGGAAGGGCCTAGCCCCACCATAGCAACTCCTTCACCACCGTCGAACCCACCCCTCAGACCTTGACCAACGCTGACTCCCAGGATAGTTCTCGGATCTCGCCCGACCCTGTCTTCCTCTCACCCGTTCCCAGAGTGAATTCAGGCAAGGTTACGCCGAAACAATCGGCAATCTCAGAAAGTACTGCCAGCTCTACACTCACCAGTGTCGCAAAAATGCGAATACCCCCTCAAACTTCTGGCTTCAGGATTGCTGGAAAGAGGACTATCACCAGCACATCGCCAGATCCCACTACCGAACCAAATAACATCACGAAAGCCCAGCGGCTAAGTTTCAAGAACAGCTGTTCTACCGTGATTGGGATTTTTAGCTCTAACCAATTAGCAAACGTGCCACAAAACCCAAACACCATCAAGACCAACGAGCAGGAATCCGCGGCAGGTAGCCAAGACACCATTGGACAAACAGATATACCCTCACCAGAACCTTTGGAACGACCTCGGCGCCTGGTAAAGGCCGAGGACGAAGAACGACAATGTAGAGCCCGGTTGGAGCGCCAGTAGACAAGATCCAACCGAAACGACCTGGCCGATATCGGGTTCCAGTCGACGAAGAGACCAAAAAGAGCCTGTCCAGATCCTTTGATAGGCTGGGGCCCCAGCGTAGACGTTATTCCCAAGCTGGAACTGGGGAACAGCCTCTGGCATCATTGAATAGAAGTAAGAGGGACGCTTACCCCCCCTGCAAGCTTGTCAAGCGCAAAGTTCCAAACTGCTGTTTCCCCAAGTGGACCTAGCGAGAAGCAAGCGAGAACCAACCAGCGCACATAGGGGTATTTCGCCATTCTAGCCGGAATAAAGTTAAATTTTCAAAATTGTCCTAGAGCAGTCTAAATATGTCTCAAACTTCTCTGAATAGTAGACGAGCCACTCCTAGTACTAGGTTTTCTATTTAGATTTAAAGTTTTACCACTACACTTCTAGAAAGTTAGAGGTTTTTCTCTGTTGAATTTGATTACGTTCGGTATGTTTTATTGTGGTCAAATATTTGTCACAGTAATCCACAGATTAGTACATACCATGAAAAAGTAGAAAAAATAGTATCATGTAAACGTGTTTTTGACAAGAATAAATGATTCTGAACAGAAATACAAAAGAGTAATTCGAAGTCCATTTTCGAGCTTTAACTAGTTAATATTCCTCATATTTTCAATAAGCATAAAACACTTATTCGATGATATTCGGTCATATTTCAGTATAGAGAGGCCGCATTTATGTCTATATTTTAGGATCCCAAAGAAAAATCTTGCGCAAATTTGCGCCATTTTGAAAGCGGATGTTTTTAGTTTGGTACTCTATTTAAGGCATTTATGACCTATATCATACATTCAACATCCCTATGAAAAGAGGAAGAGTCATAGAGAAATTTCCATGACGGCATCTTTTGGCTCTATGTTTCCCCTTGCAAACACATAGAGTTGAACTGATTTCGGTAGAAGCGATGACGAGAACGAATTAATTAAAATTATCAATGTTTTTCAGGGTTTTAAAGGATAAAGCACATGGGTCAAAAAGTGAAAATTAAGAAAACTGATATTTCAGCTAAACTATCATCACAGTATCATAAAATAAGGTGAAATATAGCAGTTTGAGAGATAAAATAATTTATTCCGGCTAGATTGCGAAAATACCCCTATGTGCAGCGGTTTCGGGTCGCGATTTTATCCCCCGACGGAAGACGCAGGCAAGATCAAGCGCAAGGCAAGAATTTTCTAGACAGAACGAATCTCTCCCTCTAAACCCGGGGATCTCCACCTGGGCCACAAGTCCCAAATGTTTCAGCGTCCTGGGCTCCCCGAGCAGTAAGTCCTACACTCACCGTTCCGCTTTGACTTCTGGTAGTACGAGCAGAGCAGGTCCCTCTTAGAGCCGCATAATGTATCGCCCAGTAGATCCAGTTCTTCCTCGTCGTCACCCCTCGACACACCGGGCCAGCCAGTGGATCTTCTTCTTCCGCTGGCTCCGGCCTGCTCAGGATACCAGGATACCTACCTATTTCTTCATCATTTTTCTCGAAGAGGATAAACACGTATCCAACCCCTCATGGATTGGACCAGCGGATGCAAATACAGTTGAACCAGCGATGTTGGGAACAACTTTAGGCATTTCGTAGCCATCAGGGTACTGCTGGATTTCCCATTCTATGTCCTCGATATCGATGAGGACCTGCCGGCTGTTGATGTCCGGCATACTTCCGATTATCATTATAAGCATCTACATCCATTGCGGCGCCTCCCCAACCGTTAAAGCTAAGGTAAGCAACCTGATTGATAACGCTACTCCCCCCTGCTCGTCACTCTCCACCTTCTTCAAGGGGCACTTGAAGGCGTCACCGCTATTAATGTTTCTCCGTCCATTCACTAGGTCCATACTGTCGCGCTTCTCCTGGAAAGCAATGGGAAGACTTTGAAACGAATGCCTTTGTCCGTTAGAACCAACAGCAGCTTAAGCGCCACTCTCTTTAGGAGAGGCTGCTGAGGCATTTTCACTTGCGCGGCTAAGACTCAACTTCAGGGCGGGTTGATAGGCTCAAACACCCGATCTCACTTCAACTTTCCCAACACAAGACATCCAAATCTCAAAATTCTTTCATCTAAACCAAATTCAAACCCAAGCAGTGGAGATGCAATCAATTAAACGGGTGAAAATTAACCGAACCGTATCAAACAATTACAAGGGATAGGACAAATAGTCCAAATAGGACTTTCGCCCTAACCTCGAACGTGTTGACTATGAGCAAACCTTCCGTCGGCTTCCAATTTCGCCCAGGCTATGGCACCAGCACATATTTTGCCAGCTTCAAGAATCGTATGAAGAAGGCAAGCATTTTGACCTTATCAGACGAGTACCTCTAAGAAACCGGGAGTTCCCCAAGGGCCGGTCCTAGCGGTAACGCTTTTTCTCATCGCTATGGACGAGGTTTTCAGCGTTCCAACATCGAACGTGTATTTATTGGTATATGGCGACGACATTTTATTAGTCTTGGTCGGCCGAACGCCTGGAACAAACAGGATCAAACCTCAGGCGGCTGAATGTGCCATCTATCGCTGGTCTGCATCCGTCGATTTTGTTATGAACGCCAGTAAGTTTGTTCGGAGACACGTCTGCAGTGGCGGGCATCAGTCAGCAGGCCCCTTCATAAAGCTCGGCACGGATGCCATGACCAACCGGAAGATCGTCCGGATGCTTGGTGTCGACATCGACCGGAAACCAACCTTTCTACCACACTTCCGGGCGGTGACAGTAGCTTGCAAGTCCCGCATTAGTCTCATGAAAACCCTTGCCAAAAAACACCGTACTAATAATATGATATATTCAAACGGGTTTATATTCGCATTGCCCGACGTTTCGGCCCGTTTATTGGCCGGACTGTAATAAACTAATAATATGTAGAGTAGAAACATCAGACTAAAAGTTGGACCAGCTATTATCGACAGCCGCATGCTTTACGGCCTTGAACTAACGTGTCCTGTTTACCGGAACCTCACCGGAACCTTTCACCCGTTTTCAACAGCTACGTTTGACTAGCCTCTGGTTTGCTTTCGTCCACACCCGTTGAAGCAGCCTGCGTTGACGCCGGGATTTTCAGGTGAAGACAGGATCCCTCTCCTTGACGAGGCTGGCTGGATCCTGAGAAGTGTAGGTACCGGTCTCTCCCCAGTGGCGGGTACACTAGCACGAAGCAAAGGGCTGGCTGATGAGGAGAAAACACGGACGAACTTAGAAGATCCGTACTGGAACTCAGCGCAACCAATACCCGGTACCACCTTCACCTGGCTTCCCACCTTCGCCTGGATTCCCAGCCATTGCGGCATTAGGGGAAATACCGAAGCCGATGCCCTGACTAGCGATGGACACGACGGTTTACCTAAACCTGCTCCATCCCACTGTCCGCCGTTAAGAAATGCACGAAGAGCGTTGTTGGTCAGTGCTGGACTCGGACTTGGAACAATAACAAAGGGCTCTTCCTGTGGAAAATCAAAGGATCCATCGGCCCCTGGAGTCTCAAAAAGAACAGCAAGTCATATCGATGCTCTGGACTGGCCACACAAGGGTATCCCACATTTTCGGTAGAAGTCCTTTCCAGTACCGCTGTGAGCTCTGCGAAACTAAAAACAGTGTGGAGCACTTTATCTACAGATTTGTTTATTTGTTTGTTTATGATCTATCTGACAATGTTTGTCTCAAGGAATATGACAATGATTCTATTCTAAATCTATTTGGTAACGTCCAGCGGTACAGTCGTTGTCGAAACACGTCATCAGAAACATTGTAGTCAAAGTATGAAAAGTATTGATTTAATTGATGGCAGATTGCACGGCCGGTCTCATTCAAAGCATAATTGCTGCTCCTGGACTCCAGAAAAAAAAAGTTACGATGACGAAGCGGTCTTTCTGGTGCGTATATTTGCATTTTGGCCAGAATTTGGACAATCGTTGTCACCTGTGAGTAGAATGCAAGTAGAATCTAAACCAGTCTACGCTCATTGAGGATGCTCCGAGTCTCTCCAGTTTGGCAAGCAGAATTCTGTGGTTAACTGTGTCGAACTTACTTACTTACTTATGAATCCTGTACACCTCCGGTGGTGCAAAGGGCCGACTTAAAAGATCTCCATCCTGAGCGTTGCCCAGCTATCGCTTTAACCTGTTGCCAGGTTAGATTTCGGTCGACTTCTTTTATTTCTTTATTGAGGCTTCGCCGCCATGGGCCTCTTGGTCTGCCTCTGTGATGTCCCGCTGGGTTCCAGTCTAATGCTTGTTTACAGATTTCGTTTCCGCCCTAAGTACAGTGTGGCCGACCCAGCTACACTTTCGATCCCGAATTTCTGTTGCTATCGGCCTCTGGTGACAACGACGAGGCCACCAGGCCCGAATTATATACCGCAGGCATCTGTTGATGAGCACATGAAACCGTTGCGTGTTCTCCACTGATACATACCATGTTTCGCTAGCGTATAACAGCACAGATTTCACGTTAGAGAAGAAGTAATCCACCGCGTCGTTGATATGACTGGATGATTCAATAACTTGTCAATCGATTTCAGAAAGCGCGTTGCTCAGTGCACTGTAGTCGATCCGCCGATAATCTAATGAATAGTTTTCGGGAGACTGTTCAAACACTATAGGCGAATACAAACTTAATGACAAAGTTAGGGCGGGGTGGTCAGCGTCAAGATCAACCAACGACTCAAGCGGCAAGCAAACAGTTGAGCTCGGCAAAGCGTAGTCGTTCACTAATACAAGATCAAATTGCAATTGCTCGTTGCGATACAAGATGGTATTGATTTGGAAGAACCCGTGCAAGTTGAATCCGCCAAGAAGTGTACAGCATGCTGCGGGCATGTCCGATAGCATTGGATCGATGAAAGGTGTACCGTTATTGGGAAATCACCAATGTAGATCCGCTTGATTGTAGTCACCGAAAAGAAGAGCAGAAGACTGTACATCTATTCGAGATGAGATGGATCTCAGCGATTCGATGTGCGAGTTGATAATCGTGCAATCGTTCTGTCGGTCGGGGGAAGGTAAACTACACAGACACTTATTGTTTTTTTAGGAATCTCAATAGCAACTCACAGCTGCTCGAGCGTTTCGGAGATAGGCGCCGGGTTGATGTAGCTGTCCATTTTTATTGGAGACAGTTCAGGTTAGATAGGTCAGTCCTGTAGAGGGTGTAGAGTGAACCGAAAAGTTGTGTAGGGTAAATACGATTGTCAAGCCATCAGGTTACCATCTGGACGATCAAATCGTACGCTGCCTCAGATACAGACAAAAATAAGGTAAACTCATCCCTCTTTTTACTGCATTTTCACTTATGGGGGGGACGTAAACCGAAAGTGGCGTAAAAAAATTGTTTGCTGAAATTTCTAGTATTTCACTTAATTTATTGATCGTTGGATACTTTTAAATACAACCAAAGCCTTCATGATGTCCCAAGCCGTGGTATCAACTCAATTATGTTCTCTGAGTATTTGGCTTTCATTTGCGTCTCAAGACATGACATATGAGGTGTTGCAAGATCTCCAAATTGTCCTGCAGTTTGACTCAAATGTTCTACCGAATCGACCATGGCTTCCATGGTGTCCCCAGCGTCGGTGTTAACCCAATTTTATCCTCCGATTATTTATCTTTCACTTGCGTCTTCAATTCTTGCATCTATGATGTTGTAAGATCTCCAAATTGTCCTGGAGTTTTGATCAAATGGTGTACTGAATCTATTGAGGCTTGCATGATGTGCTCACCCACGGTATCATCCCAATCATGCCCTCCGAGTATTTGTCTTTCACTTAAGTCCAGGTATATGATATGTTTTAAGATCTCCAAATTGTCCTGGAGTTTGAATCAAAGATCCTACAATATCTCATATGCATGTGTTTGAGACTCAAGTGAAAGACAAACATTCGGAGGACATAATGGGACGGCTGGGGACATCATGGAAGCCTTGGTTGATTCGACAGAACATCCCGACCAGTATATAGTACAGGTTTATATCAGACCTTGTTATTCTGTTCAGCAGTTTTTTATAACAGCGGCTGTTATAAATCATGCCCTCCTCATGTACCATTAGTAGTTAAAATAACAAAAATTGTAACAAAATCTCTTCTAGTTTTAACAAAAATATTACTAAATATGATATTATTTGAACAAAAATATAATTCGATGTGTTGCATTAAAAGTAGTGAAAAAAGATTGTACTATAAAAAATTATGTTATTGGAAAGATTATGATTATCCCGTAATGTAGGCAATTAACTTTGTCCAGCTGGTTCAACTTTGAATGTAGGTTCAAGCTATACTGAAGGTGGTAGCTTCGTTTTTTCCAATTCCTGTCTACCCAAAATGTAGGCTATTTTTTTTTTCGCTGGAAATAAACATAACACATTATGTGATAATCATGTTATGACGATCATGAGATTTTCTTTCCTCCATCTTTGACAGAGAATTTATAACAAAATTATTACAAGTATTGTTATTTGTAACACATATTGATATAATTGTGATATAATTTTGTTATGACTAACTGGTCAGGATTTGATTCAAACTCCAGGAAAATGAGGAGATCTTGCAACATCTCATATGCCTGGAATTGAGACGCAAGTGAAAGAAAAATACTTGGAGGACATAATTGGGATGTTACTGCGGCTGGGGACATCAGGAAAGACTTGATTGATTCGGTAAACCATTTGATTCAAACTCCAAGACAATTTGGAAATCTTAGAACAACTCAAGAACTTAAAAAACACATTAATAAAGAAAAAAAAACCAACTCATATGCCTACATTTAAGGCGCAAGTGAAGGATAAATACTCGGTGGACATATTTGGACAAAGTTTCTGAAGGGATGTTCGTGAGTTGCGAGTGATAAACCTAGCACTGTGGTTCGATATTCATTTACTCGATACATACCCATTTCACCGAACATCAGAGGCTTCAGAAGAGTTTTACTCTAACAATTCTCGGCGTAGGAAGTGGAAATTGATGGTTGCTTGTTAATTTTGGTTGGATACAGCGGTTTATTAGATTCTGTGATAGTTGTTACTATCTGCCATCTTGTTCTACGCAGTCGACTTCTCGTGTGTTCTCAACTACCATTAGGAGAACTCAATGTTCACTCGGTCTGCGTATTCTAAAGCACCTCTCACAAGTACAGAGCAGACGATGAGTAAAAACAAAACAACATCGGTGCTATCTGCTGCTGTCCCTGCCAATACATCACAGAACTCTAAGATCACCACAGATACAGATGACCATGTTGGTTCGCTCGATGAGCTTTTACTGCGAATGCAACAAATGTTCGAAAATACTAACACCAGGATAGAAGCTAGTGTGGAAAACTGCAAAGCCGATCTGCAAGCGAAAATAGACACACTGCGGACCGACGTGCACAAAATCAAAACAGAATGCTCTTCAGAAATACGGCGTTTATCTGATTCTGTTAAGGAAATTGGCCGAGATGTGCGAACCAACAAGCAACGTATCATAGCAGCGGAAAGATTGAACGATTTGTTGCTTTCTGGAGTTCCCTATCATGCTTCTGAAGATCTTATGGGCCATGTTAGCAAAATTTCAAGTGCTCTTGGATATACACAAGATGGTTTCCCGCTAATTTAGTACAACTTCTGCTTTGCTGAAAGTTCATGATGATATACTCAGTACGCTTGATAAAAAAGGAAAGGCGTTTTTACTTCTAATTGACTTTTCTAAGGCATTCGATAGAGTGTCCCATAATCGTTTGTTGCATAAATTATCAACAAAATTCAATTTCTCTGGTGGGGCAGTAAAGCTCATATGTTCGTATTTAGCCAATCGCTCGCAGGTAGTTTATACGGATGGTAAATTTTCTGGTGAAGTCAGAATTACTTCTGGAGTTCCCCAAGGATCCGTGTTGGGGCCACTCCTATTTTCATTGTTTATCAATGACTTACCATCTGTTTTAAGACATTGTAGCATACATATGTTTGCTGATGATGTTGAAATATATATTCATTCTTGCAATCTGTCTGAATTTGAAATGGCGAGTTTATTAAATGCTGATTTATCTAATATATTGACGTGGTCAAATACCAATCTGCTTCCTATAAACTCATCTAAAACGAAAGCAATGTTCATTTCACGATCACGTAGCATGCAGGGTGTTCTTCCTAACATTGTTATAGGTGATACAATTATTAATTATGTTGATAAAGCTTCCAACCTCGGAATCATTTTTCAAAACAATTTTGAATGGGATTGTCACATCGATGCTCAATGTGGTAAAATATTTGCAGGTCTTCGACACTTGAAACGTACGGGAAGCATGTTATCTACGAACATTAAACTACGTGTTTTTAAGGCATTATTGCTTCCACATTTTTCTTATGGACTCGAGCTTTATCTGAATGCATCTGCTAGAGCTTTTGATAGGTTGAGGGTTGCATTGAATTGCTGTGTGCGATGGATCTTCAATCTGTCCTCATATTCTAGAGTAACGCATCTTCAACCACAATTATTAGGGTGTGGATTTTATGACTACTTTAAACTTAGAACATGTATCACATTTTTCAAAATAGTAAGTACAAAACACCACGTTTTCTTTTTCAATAAATTGCAATCTTTTCAAAGCTCGCGTGTTAATAATTTTGTTATTCCGTTATATCAAACTTCACATTACAGAGCGTCATTTTTCGTTCAAGGTATTGTTTATTGGAATCAACTTCTTCCTGACATCAAGTCTTGTACCAATGTACCTGAGTTTCGCAGACAATGTACACATTACTTTAATAGAAGGATTTAGTTAAGTAATTTTTGCCTTTCTCGTATACTAAGTATACGTAAAGGCTATAATTTCACTCCAAAACCAAACTTTTGATAGAAGGCTCGGAGACCCATAGTGTTATATACCAATCGACTCAGCTCGACGAATTGAGGTGATGTCTGTTTGTGTGTATGTATGTATGTGTGTGTGTGTATGTGTGTATGTGTACAAATTTTCTAGACACACTTTTTGGAACTTAGCATTACCCGATTTACTCGCAACAAGTTGCATTCGACGGGGAATGCGGTCCCATTGTTTGCTATTGAAAATTGGCCTGATCGGACATTGCATTTCGGAATTATTGAAAAATCATTGTTTTTTCCCAAGGGTCCCCCCTTGGAAAAAAATTTTAAAACCGAAAAAAAAATTGTTTTTTCAAGAATGGTGGGAATGCATAGTAATTAATGCAAAAGCATGCAAAATGATAGAAAAATAGCAATCTATCCCCCTAAAGTGCTTTTTTGACCTTTCATATGTGATTTTTTCAGTACATTTTACGATGCACGAGAAAGGCATCATCGCCGCTAGGTGGATTAATCTGGGTTTTTTTGCCTTTCTCGTTCTCTACTTTTTTTTGCAAATTGAAATTATAAATTTGGAACTGTCATCGAATTCCGATTGCTAAAATTAAAAAGGTTGTACCTTACTTAGCAAGTAAATATGAACAATAAATAAATAAATAAATATTTGGGATGAAACCGCGGTTGAGGAGTCCAGAGAATTCTTAGATGACCTGGAAAGGAACGGCTGCTTCAGGCATATTGAGTTTGGTTTAAAAGATCATATAGGGCTAGAAACATTTTTAAAAAGAGATAACAGCCCTTCGGTTACGCGGGTAGACCTCAAGACCTTTACTCTAGAGAAATATTGGATGACCTGGAACGGAATTTGGTTGATTATATCAAATAGGGCATGAATATTTTTTTTAAGAGATAACAGCCCTTCGATTACGCTTGTAGACCTTAGGTCCTTGGCTACGCGTGTAGACTTCAAGAAATTCTTGGATGACATGAAATGGAACAATTATTGAAGGCAAATGATGAATATACAAAACATCTGTTCCTCCTTAGCCGTGCGGTAAGACGCGCGGCTACAAAGCAATACCATGCTGAGGGTGGCTGGGTTCGATTCCCGGTGCCGGTCTAGACAATTTTCGGTTTGGAAATTGTCTCGACTTCCCTGGGCATAAAAGTATCATCGTGTTAGCCTCATGATATACGAATGCAGAAATGGTAACTTGGCTTAGAAACCTCGCAGTTAATAACTGCGGAAGTGCTTAATGAACACTAAGCTGCGAGGCGGCTCTGTCCCAGTGTGGGGATGTAATGCCAACAAAGAAGAAGAAGAATGTTTCAAATTCTTTTTACGTCACGTACCGTAAAAAGGAGGCCGTAAAACGAAGTGACTGCATGGCACGATGAATGGTAAAAAGAAATGTCAACCACTCCCATCCCTGGTCACCGCTACCCCCGAGTATCATTGACGGGCTAATACTTTGGAGAGATCTCTGTTTTTAATTTGATTCCTGCACCATGATACCATATTTGTATATGCTTGCTAATAGCTGGCGCTGTGCATACAACGCTAAAATCACTGGCTTCTCTGGTTTTTGATCGCTTTATCGCGGCTTTGTCGTTTCCTTGCTCCTATAGTTTCCTCTGAGTGCGCAGTTCATCGAGATTATCCTTGTTGGAGGCGATGAAGGCGTTCATGATCCCGATTCATTGGTTGTCTTTGCTGCTACCGTCCAGAATATTTGCAGCACGAGTTTCCAGTTCTTCAACGAAGAAGATTTTCATTGTGGCATATTCCAGTCGGCATGTGTAGAACTGTCGTCCAACTGTCTTCTTTCTTTCTTAATTCCTCACTTATTAATTTAAAGCTTTTTTATGTCCGCCATTGCATGAGAATGTATCTTGTGTGGCAAGTACAATGAATATACTATGCCCAGGCAGTCGAGAAATTTTTCCTCGAAAACATTCTAGACCGGATCGGGAATCGAACTAGCCATCTCCGGATTGGCAATCCTACGCCTTTGCTCGCAAGGCTACTGGAGAACACCTCTTTTAAAGAACTTGTTTACCTCTGCGTCTCCATAAAAACCACAGGAAGAAATACTGAATAGTTGGTAGGAATTGTTAGATCTGAATTCATTCTGAATTGTAAATGAAGCGCCTTTGCCAGTTTTCTCTACACGAGGATTTCAATAAACGGCTTACGATCTGTATCAAAAAGTCATACTACGCTCCATCTGATGGGTTATTAGCTGCGAAAGATGTCGCTAAATTTGTTCGATACCTCAGTTCAGCCGGGAGGAATGTGGGCTATCGCATCACTTTCCGAAATGAACCTAGATCAAATATTTTTTTTAACTAACACAATACTCAATTACGCCGCGGCCGGTGTCGTTATTCACTAAAAATCACACAGGCAAAAACAATAATTTCTAAAAAAATCAGGAGCTCTCACTTTGAACATATTAGAACTGCAACTCAGGAAGTTCTCAAGTGTTCCTAAATTTATTGTAATTTAGATTACAATGTAATTAGCTTCATACGACCTCAGCTAAATTTTTAATCTCAAAATCCATTCAGTCTAAGCCATCCAGTGAAGTGCGACAGTCACTAGCAACAGATAATCTACCTCTAGCCTCCGATGGATGGGATGGACGGTACACTACCGTATACTCCGGGACACACTCGCGTACAAACGGCCTACATGATTTCCAACTTCTGTCCGATGTTTGTTTCATTCGGTTCCACTTGATTCACATTTGAATGGCCGACGCTTTCCAGATTTTACCACCGCACCGCCACTATCGGGACAGTTCCTATGCCACAGTCAGTGTCTTTTCGGAAGCTATAACAGTTGACCCCACAGAGCACAACCGTCGACCGCATCCCGTCCCATTTCCCGACAAGCGTCGCTGAACACTGGGATAAGCAACTGGGTAGTGCGACCAACACTTTTGGTTAATGGTGGGGAAAATCAAAGTTGCATTTTTATTGGGATTAGAAAGTGTAAAATTGAGAGTTTAGATGCAAATATTTTCAGAAGTTATAAAGCTAATGTTATAATATTGTAAATTATTACTTGTTATTGGATTTTATCGTTTGGAATTCAATAAAGTTGTTCACTTGTTATTCGCTTCGCTTATAACAGTGTTGGATTTCGAAAGGGAATGGTTTCCAGTTAAAATCTTGAGGCTCACTTACTCACTTATGGGTCACACCCCGAATGGTGCAAGGGGCCGACTTCATCCTGGGAGATGTCCTGTTATTTTTCCATGAACCATTTTACTTTGGCCTTTTTCTAGGGTGAAACAGTTACACTTTTGACTACGTTAGACTGAGAAAGTCAGAAATTCCCAGAAATTCTTTTATTTATGTATAGAGGCTACGCCTTTTAAGCTCATCCAGCTGGATTCCAGTTTTATAAATAAGGCATCTATTGATGAGCACCTGCAGTCGTTGAGTGTTCTCCACTGATACTTATATTGTTTTTGACTTATTGTGTTTCACTAGCAGAACAGATTTCATGTTAGAATTATAATTTCAGGTTTTAGTGCGTTCACTTATCTGCCTGTTTTCCAGACATTTTTTAATCTCGTCATTTGCGTTCTGGCTCTCAAAGAGAATAGAACTTGTGTTTTTACAACTTAATCAATGACTGGAAATGGGCAAACATTCCTACAGCTATTTTCTGTCATTCAAAAAAAAAGTAATGACGATCAGTTAGGAATAGGGGAAAATCTCATCAATACTGTATTTTTTTTTTCATTTAACTTTATTTACTGTTTTTCTAGTATGTATCAAAAAATAAAATTTATGTTGATATCGTTTCAATAACTAGAACAAATAACAGATAAAATTCTAACTGCTGATAACATAACTTGACAGAAACTATTTCACTAGTTTAAATAATCTTCATTTTAAAATTTCAAATCAAAGCTAAATCTTCCCTTTGGTATATGAATGCACAATATTCACCCAGTATCTCAGTATTTTCACCGTGAATGTTATTGCGAATGATTCCAACAAACATTCGACCCCTTGCACCCACATCATCGCCAAACCGTTCCACCCTCGCCCGGTTCGCTTTCGTATGCAAACACAATCATTATTATTTTGGTTTTATGGAAAATGATAAACTAATATAACTGACTATTTCCCATTCTTTTCACCCATTCTTCGCTGGCACGTTTGTTTGCGAATCGGGCAGCGAGGGCGCCTACCGGCCGCGCGCCGTTTCAGAGAGGCACGTTCCCCGTTAGTGTATGGTTGACTGGCCGGATGCTGCACGTATACTTGGCAGAAAATGGAAATAGTCAAGGGCTGCCAGAGATAGGCATGAAAATCAGCCACTGCATCGTTTACCGTTAATTGGCGTACCGAATGTGATTGGATCGTTTTCTATACTAACTGTGTCAACTGAGTCGGGTCGGGACTATGGACTCTGCCGCTGGTGCATTCAGGAGTGACGAAAACACATGATTTTTAATTCAGTACTCCATTAGTTGGTGGTGGCTCGCTGGGTCTCATGCAGGAAGTAACTGAGTGCGATCACTCCGTTGGACTGAAAGGTTTAAAATCGTTTCCACGAACTTCAATTATAATCTGAATATAGGACGTTGTAGAGCTGGAACGAGCTAAGGCAATGGAAAATGGACATTACATTGTGATCAGACCAATGGAGCGTGTGACATTAGGTAAGTTTGATGAAAATAAAAGCACTTCGAAATGAAATTTGGATTAAAATTTATCACTTCTCGAAGCAGGAATTGGAAACATAAAGTGTGTGATGTGTTTTTCGGTGTGAAAAACATGTTGAATTACTAAAAATCAGCACAATCTTCATTGTAACTGGCGGAGTTAACTTATGGCAAAATCGGAAGCGGTCGGAATAGAAATCGGTCAAAAATTGATTGAATTAGAGCAAAAACATCAAAAAAAATTTTGATGCACAAAAGAGGTTGGGGATGCAAAGGTTAAAGGAATCCAGGAAAGAATTTCCAATGCAATTGTCAAACAAATACCTGCCGAAATTCTCATATAAATATCTAATTTTCTACAGAAATTTATTCGGAAATTACTTCCGAAACTTTCGAAAGAATTTCGTCAGGGACATCTGAGAAATTCCTTCGGCAATTCTGGTGAAAATCCGAACAGTAGTAAATCAAAACCCATTTTTGAATCTCGAATTAACACGTCATGCCAAAAATATTAACCACAAAATTTAGGAAATTCAGACGAGTATGATGATGGATACTTCTTCGGATATTCTTAAGAATGGCTTAGGGATTTATTTTAGTAGTTGCTTTGGAAACTCCTCCAGAGATTTATTAGAGTATTTATCCGGAGGATATTTCAATTTTTATCGTAATTTTTATCGTAAAATATACTCCTAGGAATTAATTTGATTAGTCATCCAGAAGATCATTCATTCCTTTAGCAATAAGATCAAAAATTCTTTAAGGTTTTCCATTCCCTCAGCTCCCGTAATTCCGCCGGAATTACTAAACGAATACCTGAAGGAATTTCCGGTAGATTCCTTCAAGAACTCCTTCGTAATTACCTCCAGGGATTTCTTCGGCAAATTCTCAGGAAATAACTTCGAAAAACTTCTTCTTTTTCTTCTTCTTATTGACATTATATCCCCCACTGGGACATTACCGCCTAGCATCTTAGTGTTCATTCAGCACTTCCACAGTTATTAACCTCGAGGTTCCTAAGCCAAGTTACCATTTTTGCATTCGTATATCATGAGGCTAGCACGATGATACTTTTAAGCCCAGGGAAGTCAAGACAATTTCCAAACCGAAAATTGCCTAGACCGAAACCGGGGATCGAATCCAGCCACCCTCCAGCATGGTCTGGTTTTATAGCCACGCATTTTACCGCTAGGCTAAAGAGGGCCCCCAACATCGAAAATAGACACAGAAATTCGTTTGAAAAGCATAAAGCTATTTGTTCAAAAATAGAAAGAAGGAATTCTAGGAATTCCGTCAGATATCCATTAAGTTCAAAAGTTCCTATAGGAAAATCATTTTAAAAATCCTTAAAGAACACTTCATCTTGAGAAATCCTTCGAACATTTATTAAGAAATTCCTTCGATTTTTTAAAGACATTCGCCCGTAATACAATTAGATATTGGCACGGCAAATGCTGGGTAAAGCGTACCATTGGTACTTCGCGTACCTGAAGGAATAAAATAGACCTCATCTCGCGGTCCTTAGCCTCTTGCCCAGCAACTCCTATCTCTACTTCCTCGCGGTGCTGGCCGGGATACGAGTAACCTTAAGGAAGATCGGGTAACCAAGCCGGAGGGGAACTATGCTGACAGGGGAGGGGGGTTTGCTCCTCTTCGGAGGTGCAAATCTTATTGAGCGTCTGTTCTCCATGTCAGGATCGGCTCACAACAGCGTCTGTTCTCCATGTTAGGGGCGGCTGATCATCGTCCGAGTGCCAGCGAGGGACTCTAAGTGAAACTGTGCACCATGGTCCACCGGAAATAAGGAGGAATGGTCCTCCGGAAATAAGGAGGAATGGTCCTCCGGAAATTTAGGGGGTTTGGTGTCAGGCCCTGCAAGCCAGCCTTTAAAAAATCATAAGCAACGAACAATCAACAAGAGAGTACGGACCGGAACCATCGGCGAAGACCACTGCGACGAAAAGGGACTAGCGATTGGAAACTCGGTTCGTGGAACTGCAAATCTCTCAACTTCATCGGGAGCACACGCATACTCGCCGATGTGCTCAAGGACCGTGGATTCGGCATCGTAGCGCTGCAGGAGGTTTGTTGGAAGGAATCAATGGTGCGAACGTTTAGAGGTAATCATACCATCTACCAGAGCTGCGGCAACACACACGAGCTGGGAACAGCTTTCATAGTGATGGGCGATATGCAAAGGCGCGTGATCGGGTGGTGGCCGATCAATGAAAGAATGTGCAGGTTGAGGATCAAAGGCCGGTTCTTCAACTTCAGCATAATCAACGTGCATAGCCCACACTCCGGAAGCACTGATGATGATAAGGACGCATTCTACGCGCAGCTGGAACGTGAGTACGACAGCTGCCCAAGCCACGACGTCAAAATCATCATAGGAGATTTGAACGCTCAGGTTGGCCAAGAGGAGGAGTTTAGACCGACTATTGGAAAGTTCAGCGCTCACCGGCTGACGAACGAAAACGGCCTACGATTAATTGATTTCGCCGCCTCCAAGAATATGGCCATTCGTAGCACCTACTTCCAACACAGCCTCCCGTATCGGTACACCTGGAGATCACCACTGCAGACAGAATCACAAATCGACCACGTTCTGATTGATGGACGGCACTTCTCCGACATTATCGACGTCAGGACATATCGTGGCGCTAACATCGACTCGGACCACTATCTGGTGATGGTTAAACTGCGCCCAAAACTATCCGTCATCAACAATGTTCGGTACCGACGACCGCCGCGGTACGACCTAGAGCGACTGAAGCAACCTGATGTCGCCACTGCATACGCGCAGCATCTCGAGGCAGCGTTGCCGGAAGAGGGTGAGCTCGATGGGGCCCTCTTGAGGACTGCTGGAGTACAGTTAAAGCAGCCATTAACGACGCAGCGGAGAACAACGTCGGGTATATGAGTCGAAGTCGACGGAACGATTGGTTCGACGAAGAGTGCAGACAGATTCTGGAGGAGAAGGACGCAGCGCGGGCGGTCGCGCTGCAGCAAGGTACCCGGCAGAACGTGGAACGTTATAGACGGAAGCGGAGACAGCAGACCCGCCTTTTTCAGGAGAAGAAACGCCGCCTGGAAGAAGCGGAGTGCGAGGAGATGGAACAGCTGTGCCGTTCTCAAGATACACGCAAGTTCTATCAGAAGCTCAACGCATCCCGCAAAGGCTTCGTGCCGCGAGCCGAAATGTGCCGGGATAAGGATGGGAGCATCTTGACGGACGAACGTGTGGTGATCGAAAGGTGGAAGCAGCACTACGAGGAACATCTGAATGGCGCTGAGAGTACAGGCAGTGAAAGTCAAGGCAGCGGAGGAGATGACTACGTCAGTTCAGTGGACGATGGAAGCCAACCAGCCCCATCCTTGATGGAAGTTAGGGATGCCATCCAACAGCTAAAGACCAATAAATCAGCTGGTAAGGATGGTATCGGAGCTGAACTCATCAAGATGGGCCCGGAAAAGCTAGCCACTTGCCTGCACAAATTGATAGTCAGAATCTGAGAAACTGAACAGCTACCGGAGGAGTGGAAGGAAGGGGTTCTATGCCCCATCTACAAGAAAGGTGACAAGCTGGAGTGTGAGAACTTTCGAGCGATCACCATCCTTAATGCCGCCTACAAAGTGATATCCCAGATCATCTTCCGTCGTCTGTCACCTTTAGTGAATGAGTTCGTGGGAAGTTATCAAGCCGGCTTCGTTGACGGCCGCTCGACAACGGACCAGATCTTTACTGTACGGCAAATCCTTCAAAAATGCCGTGAATACCAGGTCCCAACGCACCATCTGTTCGTTGATTTCAAGGCGGCATACGACAGTATAGACCGCGTAGAGCTATGGAAAATTATGGACGAGAACAGCTTCCCTGCGAAGCTTACCAGACTGATCAAAGCAACGGTGGATGGTGTGCAAAACTGTGTGAAGATTTCGGGCGAACACTCCAGTTCGTTCGAATCGCGCCGGGGACTAAGACAAGGTGATGGACTTTCGTGCCTGTTGTTCAACATTGCGCTAGAAGGTGTCATGCGGAGAGCCGGGTGTAACAGCCGGGGTACGATTTTCAACAGATCCAGTCAATTTATTTGCTTCGCGGATGACATGGACATTGTCGGCCGAACATTTGCAAAGGTGGCAGAACTGTACACCCGCCTGAAACGTGAAGCAACAAAAGTTGGACTGGTGGTGAATGCGTCAAAGACGAAGTACATGCTTGTGGGCGGAACCGAGCGCGACAGGGCCCGCCTGGGAAGCAGTGTTACGATAGACGTGGATACCTTCGAGGTTGTCGAGGAATTCGTCTACCTCGGATCCTTGCTAACGGCTGACAACAACGTTAGTCGTGAAATACGAAGGCGCATCATCTGTGGAAGTCGGGCCTACTACGGGCTCCAGAAGAAACTGCGGTCAAAAAGATTCGCCACCGCACCAAATGTGTCATGTACAAGACGTTAATAAGACCGGTAGTCCTCTACGGACATGAAACATGGACAATGCTCGAGGAGGACTTGCAAGCACTCGGAGTATTCGAGAGACGGGTGCTTAGGACCATCTTTGGCGGTGTGCAAGAAGACGGTGTGTGGCGGCGAAGAATGAACCATGAGCTCGCCCAACTCTACGGCGAACCCAGTATCCAGAAGGTAGCTAAAGCCGGAAGGGTACGATGGGCAGGACATGTTGCAAGAATGCCGGACAGCAACCCTGCAAAGATGGTGTTCGCTTCCGATCCGGCAGGTACGAGACGGCGTGGAGCGCAGCGAGCGAGATGGGCAGACCAGGTGCAGAACGACTTGGCGAGCGTGGGGCGTATCCGAGGATGGAGAGATGCGGCCTCGAACCGTACATTGTGGCGTCAAATTGTTGATTCAGTGTTATCTGTTTAGATGTTAACTAAATAAATGAAAATGAAATGAACAATTAGATATTCCTGCGTCCTATATTTCCTAATGTAGCTCGTTACTTGCTCCTTGGAAGGGCGTTGCATTGTCGGAATAAATCTTCGATTCTTGGTGCACACCGAGCTACGAACCGACGTACAACCATAATGCATGATGCCGTTGATAAACTATGCATGGCTTTTAGGTGTATGGCTCGAATGGATAGGCATCTGAATAATGTTATCCAACGTTTCGTTACACTTCTGCCAACACGAACCAGAACCGGTCCAAATAGACAACTCCAGCAATGGTAAATGGGCGTACTAACGTTGATAATCGAGCCGCTCTGGGAGTGGTGCCTTAGGAGGATAACTTGGTTTGGCCTTTTTTCAACCAGTTAATTTTTTTGGTAGCCTCAGTCGTTTTTAACACTTTGCGGAGCCGCAGTTCTCAAGTATGATGTTTTACAGTTGATAGCTGTTATGTGAGAGTTCTATTTGTACACCCCTGTCCGTCACTCTACGTAGCGTTTGTTACCGTTGCGTTGCTGTACGTTTTTACGTGGACGAACCATCATATCACGGTGTGGAAACATTTTAGATTAGAGGTACACGGAACAGAATCGAACAAGAAAAGAAAAAAAGTGACAAAGACAAACACATAGGCATTAAACTTTGAGGTCTGCTAAGAAAAGAAAGGCATAGGTGGCCTGCATCCAGACCTCCTAAAACACATCATACTCTGAAGGGTTGGTTTAATACGGGTCACAAGAGTATGCAATAATTGCGCTCTGGATACGTCATTTTCCGAGCAGAACCAAATCACGCGATCAATGTCATCGTAACCGGCCCCACACCTACATAAGCTACTATCGATCAGGTTTATTCTGTAGAGATGTGCGTTTTTTGAGTAGAGATTGGACATAAGTCTCAACATCGCGCGAATGAAGGTTCGACGCAAGTCATCACCTCTGAACCACGCTTGCATGGTCCCATGGTAGTAACCTCATGTCCGTAGTGAATTCAAGCTAAAGACAAACCAATCGGCTTTCTCGTCTTTTTGATCCTACTCGAGCTACTTCTTTTGAATTAACTGGCGGCGCCAGCTATTGTTATTTAGTAAGGTACTACTTGGCACAAGAATAATAGCCTTTGATAACAGTGGTGTGATTGCATCGTTTTCGCCAGTTCTTATGCAGAGATTATATAAAATAGACCTGTGTGGTACTACATGATAAACATAAACAGAGCATGCCACGTTGTACCTGTCATATGACAATTATACGCACTTGCATTCATTGCAAGTATTCACGCATCGTAGCAACCCAGAATATCTCTTCCTCAGTGAGCTCCAAGCAAACTGACAGGTAAGACGATGCTTAGTCAAGTGGTTCCTTTTCACAGCATTATGTTAGATTTCCACAATGGTGATCCTGTCAGGAGTTGCAAATTATTCATCGTTGCAACGCTAAGAGGAACCTAATAAAGTAATCTTGTTGAAAAGGGGACATTTGGAGTTTATTTAAATCAGAATTGCTAAACCAATAGAAGACAACAGATTACTTGCTGTTCAGGTGAGAAAAAAAAACTGTTAGCGAAGTGAAACAGTAGAGGAAAAGTGTATAGCACTGTCACTTCAAGATCGCGCAGAGTGGGCCACATAGACCATGCAGAGCGGGTCAAGTGGACCGCGCAGAGCGGGTCAAGTGGACCGCGCAGAGCGGGTTAAGTGGACCGCGCAGAGAGGATCAATTGTACCGTGTTGAACGGATTAGAAAAGTCTCATGAAGCAGATACTAAGTATCGTGCTGAGCTGGCCAAATGTATCACACTATAAAGGTCGAGAGAGAGAGTTCGTTGATTAATAGGCTAGATGTACCAGTTGTGGCTATAGCACCAGTTGACGCACTAGTGCTTTATATGCCACATGGCCAATCAAATCACCGCAAACCAAGTTCATATCGATAAAGCATATTCATGTGATACGATAAAACCTTTGATCTCCTCCAAAACAAGCAAAGCATAGTTGTAAAAATCGATTTTGCTTAATTTTTGACGTCCTTTGCACCAGTTGTCGCACTAGTGGTCCCTATTTGGCCAGTCCCATAAGAAAACAATGGGTTTTGCCTAATAAGGAACCAAAATTAAGAATAATGCCACAACTGGTGCATGCGTTCCTATTATGGATTAATCAATTTTGACGATTATAACAAATTTTATTGTGGTTTTCACAGCTGTTCTCAGGAGCAGGAAGTAAAACCTTTCGCTTGATATATAAAGTCCACCCACATGCCTTTTTCTTATTTTTTTTTTAAAAATAGTTGTTCTTATGTATGGCGACAATTGATACACCCACCCTAGTTAATTTCTTATCACATGAATCTGAATTGAATAGCATTATAGGGGCCCTCCTTAGCCGTGCGGTAAGACGCGCGGCTACAAAGCAAGACCATGCTGAGGGTGGCTGGGTTCGATTCCCGGTGCCGGTCTAGGCAATTTTCGGATTGGAAATTGTTTCGACTTCCCTGGGCATAAAAGTATCATCGTGCTAGCCTCATGCTATACGTATGCAAAAAGGTAACTTGGCATAGAAACCTCGCACTTAATAGCTGTAGAAGTGCTGAATGAACACTTAGCTGCGAGGCGGCTTTGTCCCAGTGTGGGATGTAATGCCAATATGAAGAAGAAGAAGCATTATAGTTAAAATGGTCAAGACGATAGGAACGTTAACGGAAACTCTATCTGCGCCCGCTAAAGTTCGCACCAATCAATACAGGGATGCTACACTTTTCGCCAGTGTCATTCGAATGGATCAATAGGAGAATCATGCGATAACCGTATGTTCGATAAATGAAAAATGAAAGATTTCTCATTAATACCTACTAACATTAATAATCGTAGTACAACTGAATGCGATGTAAGTTGATTGCTCACACGAATGATTCTCTCGACCCTGTATATATTGATGTAACTGAATTTATATCAAAATGTAAATTATTGCTTGGATATAGATTGTGTTTCATTCCGGTCAGAGATGAATCGTAGACATGTCTCTTAGCCGTTCGGAATACCAACTGATCAGAGAGAAAAAAAACAGATTCATGTTTTCGTACTTCAATTTAACAAAGAATGATTGATTTTAGGAAGAAAAGATTAGATTTACTATTCCTTGCTTAATTTAGAGTTCCAGATCAAAGAATCAGTGCCTTCGGCTAGCACACTTTCAAAGCTTTGATTTACAGGTAGTTGAACTCGATTTCTTGTTGCCTGCGTTGCATATGAGCAACAACAAGAAATTTCGTGCTATGGAACGGTTGGCAAGAGGTTCTCAAACAAAAGCAGACAAATTGTCAGCATAAGAATACTAGCTGAAAAATGTCGCATATTTATTAAGCAAATTGTCTTGAATTGAACGAATAAAAGGTACATGTTTGGTAAAACTTCTATTTTTACAAGCCTGGTTCAGAGAAGTTCTAGCTCCAAGTCTCGAAATTTGTACAATGAATCCTGCGAAATAACCCAAAGCTACCAGCTTTAAGTGATTATTTGTAGAGGAAATCTATATACATAAAAATAAATTTCTGTCTGTCTGAGCCTTATAGACTCGAAAACTACTGAACCGATAGGCGTAAAAATGTGTATGCAGAGGTTTTCGGGGCCGGGAAAGGTTATTAAGATAGTTCGAGGCCCCTCCTTCTTTGGAAAGAAGGCTAGGTTTATAGAGATATGTTTTTGTGGTGGTTCGAAACCCCTCCCACTTCTGGAAAGGGGGCTCCTAAACAAATAAGAGAGAAATTTCTACATAATTCGAGAACTAACTAGAAAATAAACCAATTTCAGGCGAAACGAAGTTCGTCGGGTCTGATAGTGATACATGGAAATTATTATGAGTCATATTGTTTTCATTGTTAGATTTTGAAAATGGATTGCTGATAGATGTCAAAGCATAGATGCATCTAGCATTATTATTAAACCTTTTTTTGTATAACATATTAATTCAGCCATGAAATACTTCGTGGGTTGTGAATTAGTTATGTCATCAATTATGATATTTATAAAAACTTCTGAGAAGTTAGTTTTATTTGACAATGTAGAAATAAAAAAAAAACAAAATGAGTTTTAACATATGACCTAGTTGGTAGTGGCGCCAATTGCCAATGGAATGGCTGAAGATTTATTGAATATTCAGATGGAACTAATCGAATCGATTTTTTTTCTGGAGAAGAGGGAAGATGTGTGGTACTACATGATAAACATAAACAGAGCATGCCACGTTGTACCTGTCATATGACAATTAATGCGTATAACGGCGCTGGTCGCGTCCTTACGGTCATATAGGAAGAGAAGGATTAATAATCCGGCTCTCGTTGCTACTAGAGACCGAGTATACCTCTGCATCTCCACGATTGTCTTGGGATAGGATATCAAAGAATAATTAATCTGGATTAACTACGGTGAGCGATGCGATCTATGGGATGGGATATAACACTAGTTATTTGTCTTCGATGTCTCGCGACTAGAAAAAAGTTGAATCATTCGCGCCCGGTGGCATATGCAAACTGAGAAGGATCGCGTACTTATATACTTATGCCCGATAGCTTATTCAAGCTATGAAAGATCGCACTTGCTCCGACGGGAGCGAAGCGCAACACAAGTGCATGATCTACCGAGTTCTGCTCGCAACGAATAACACACGCCCTGTTCTTATTTTCCTAATGGCTGCTCTTCATTTTATTATTTACAGGCTTCCATTCCAGACATAAATCTTTTTTCAATATCTGAAGATTCATGCTTCAATTATGTGCTATTCAATAGATGGTCTCTATGCTTCCCTTTTACATTTTGTCGCTTCATACCTATTCGTGACCCAGCGAACAGCTTTCAATCTGTTGATTTTTAAAGATAATAACTTTTGATTATCTACTCCCTCATACTTTGAGTGGGACTGACTGATCAACAAATCAATGATCAGTCGTGAAATGTGTTTCAAATATCCTAAATCTAAGTTTCCTCTCTCTGCTGATTCATTATGTTATAATAGTTCAGGACGAACTTTTCGGAATACAATGTTTCTCCACCCGCGTTGTCAAGGGCACCACCTTCAATACTGAAGGTGAAAGTGACTACAATAAACAGCAACTGTCTTCTTTTTATTCTACGCTTGTTTAATAAATCTCAAACAATCTGATGCCTCATGAGGAGGTCATTTTTCGTTGATTAGAGGTATAAATGTGATCAATTAGTATAATCAAATGTTTTCAAATACAAATCTTTTAAGTGCTTTTTTGAATGCAATAATCCAACAAATGGGACTAACGCAACCGTTTCCTATATAATTTGCTCTGAATGTTATTCATCAAGTTCATTCATTGATTGAAGATTGAATTATGTTTTATCAAACTATTTTACTTTGAAAACAAACAAAGCTGATTAAAAATATTTGATTTTGATTAAGATTCATGATATTGTTATGTCTGTATAAACTAACAGTCCTCACGTCAGAATTTAAATCACGGCGTGTTCAGTAGAACAATATTATCACAACAAAAATGAGCATGGCTGAAATTTCAACTACGTGAAAATATTGCTTCTTATCTTTCATTTCCCGGGTATTTTAAAAAAAATCTACAGGGGGGTCCCGAACAACTTTTTTTTTCCTTTCCAAATGGAACCTGCATTCTAATCTAATACCAGCTGCCAGTCACGGTCCCTCACGAGTTGACTTGTCATTTATTTTTTAACTATTTTTCATGAATTAAATGCAAGGAATGAATATTCTTCATGTTCTTTATTTTGAACCTAATTTAAAAGGCTCAAATATGGAAAAGCATGACAGAGCCAAAATTATTAAGTTCAACATTTGGCTAGCAAAACATACTGCTTCGCAAGGGTTGAACCCACTAATATTTTTAACAGTGTTTGTTTAGTTTCAATTTTATACTTTTTGGATTTAAATGAAAATTAGCGAAATTCGTAGAAATTATTCCAGATAATTGAGAAATTTCAAATTGATTGTTTGAGATCAAATAACATCAGGATTCAGACATTCCAGATATAAGAACTTCTGAAAACCTAATGATTTTTTATAACATTTTCAAGATAATATAAAACTATTTTAACCTAAGGAGATAATCGAAATTAATTTATTGGCTTTTTTCGGTGATAATTATACAACTCAAAGCGAAAGGGAGTAGATGAAAGTAATGAAGATACAGATTCGATTGACACCGCAAGCGAGCCTGTATTGGTACAGTGATCACCACGTCACTATCCAAGCCGTTCCTGGGTGGGCAAATTAGTGATACACTATTAGATATTTCACATTTTTAAACAAATTATTTTTGTTTGTATGGCGCGTAGAAGTATGACAATTAAAATTTTAGACTGTTGGTGCCAGTATTTCGCGAAAAATGTAGTGGATATAGCTCAATATTACTGTATGGACTTAAAATCCTTAAAAACCTTTTATGCTTATTACGTTTTTTTTCACTTCATTTAATAATGTTGATGAACTTCATCTTCTCATCTTCTCGCACGTGTAGAAAAACCATTTTCACATATTTTATATTTATTATTGTGACGATCAAGTGCCCCGCACATAGGATACATTTGCGTTGCGTTTGACTTATTCCCTATGGGAAAACTGTCAACCGCAACGCAATCGTATCCTATGTGCAGGGCCCTTCAGATCAAGAGTGGGTCGTTTCTTACATTTTCTTCTTCTCTTTTTTCTTATTGACATTATACCCCTCCCCACTGGGACATTTTCACCTCGCAGCTTAGTATTCATTAAGCACTTCCACATTTGTTAACTCGAGTGTTAAATGCGAGGTTCGTAAGTCAAGTTACAATTCGTATATCATAATATATGATGATATTGATGGTCAGGAAAGTCGAGAAAATTTCCAACCCAAAAGTTTCCAGACCGCACCAGAAATCGAACTCAGCCACCATCAGCATGGTCTCATCACCAAAATTTCATATTGACACATTGATTTTAGGCAAAAACACTCATGTATGTTTGATACTGCCTTCCTTCTTCATTTCTCATCTTTTCAGGAACTGTGAATTCTATTGTTCAATCTTCAATCAATATTTCTCGACTGGCGATATTTCAACTCTGAAGACAATGAAATTTGAAACAGACTGGTGTTGAAGAAAGGATCTCACACATCCAGGACAATTGGATTGAAATGTGGTGAGAGAATTCCATTGCATATATTATTCATTTACATCGAAACTATATATACGATTATATACAAAAAACCATCAGGGCACCCGATTGAAGCGATTTGGATAGGAAGAGTGGAATCGCCAACTTCCTATTGTTAACATTTCGTGGATAAAGGGCGAGCTCTTCTCCCCATCTATTGGGTCAATCTGGGAAACGAGGGCTAGATTATTTTATTGTATGTACTAACTTTCTTCTGGAAGGAGATTCTCTATTCATCCCGTGGATTCGCATAAGTGTCTCTGCTTATGGAACCACCCCACCCATTTTTGGCCCTTCATACAGGAGTTTGATGAAATATAAACAATAATATAATCATGATCAAATCGTTTGTCAGATATGGCCAGTGCTATCGGCAGGTGCCTTGCTACAATAGATGGTAGTATCATCATCATCATCATCATCATTAAAATTCAAACTCTTCTCCAAAAACTTCTAAAACTATCCTGGTTCTGATCGTCCAGGTTTTGGTATTCGGCTTGACCAAATAATTGAACGTTATTGAAAGTGATTGCCAAAAGCAAAATAGCAATAATGCGACAACACAATGAAAAGTGGACTAATTTTTAAATTGGTAATGAATGTCGAGTGAAAATAATCGTTTCGAATGAGTATTTCTCCAAGCTCACGCAGTGCAATATTATAGAAAGTAGCATGTTTGCCACAACATTTGTAGTAAAATGAATTTTCTTGTCTGGATGAATCACTCGTTCTCATCAACTATGCATCGCAGCGTTATGATCTCTAGGACAAAATACAGTACATATTTTTAAGTTTTTTTTATACCCATGTCACTTTTTGTTGAAATCAGAAGAGATTTTGTTTTAAACTAAATGCTAGATATTTACTTCCATTTTTGCCTTTATTGTGCACTTAACATGACTCATTTTTGCGCTCATCTGTTTGCAGTATATCAATTGAAATCTGATTTCTATTTGAATGAGGTATTAAGGATTTCTATGAGCATGTTGGATAGTTTTTAGTGATAACTTGAAGTTACACAATCAAAAATACGTCAGAAAAAAAGTGTAAAAAGTGAATTATGTGTATCTACATTACTTCTCCTTCTTCGTTTTGGCATTACATTCCCCACTAAGACATTGCCACCTCACAGTTGAGTGTTCAATCAGCACTTCCACAGTTATTAACTGCGAGGTTTCTAAGCCAAGTTACCATTTTTTTACCATCAAATTTACCACCAAAGTTTCAATTTTATATTTGGGAAAGAATTGGGTGTATATGTGCATAAGATGACGATGCAGAGCATAATCTCCATCCAAGCCTTTCTTAGCTGTTTGCAGGGGATAACATAAATATATCGAGTTCGGCTTCGTCATGCACTTTGACGCTTGAGCTCCAACAAACTATTAATTTAGACTATAACTTGGTAATTTCGGTACCCCTGAGTTTATATACGATTATTGGAATAAAAAATCCAGGAATCTCATTTTAAATGGGACGCGATAAATAATAATCGTTGGTCTTCCAACTACAAAGATCCGTTTCAGGGAGAAAAAAGTTGTTCGAGACCCTCGGTAGATTTTTTTCAAATAGTCACGAAATGAAAGCTGAAGAGCTATATTTTCACGTAATGAAAGTTTTGTCGATGCTCATTTTTTGTCATGAAGGTCCCCCATACACACGCCGTGAAATAACTTTCCCAGGAAAATGGTTTTCATGAGTTTATTTAACGTTAGTGTGATTTTACTGATTACGTACCCAATTAAATTTTGCCATGATGATGCTTTATGACATTAACGGCAGTATGACCCGTTAGACCAAATGATTTTTTTGGATTAACGTTTAGCCTAGGGGAAGAGTCGTTTGGCCGAATGCCGTTCGGTGATGAAAAATGAGAGGTGAGAATGGAGACGTCTCACTTCTCACTTCTAGTTTCTCAATCCTCACTGTGAAAAATGAGAAGTGAGTAGTGAGACGTCTTACTACTCACTCCTCATTTATCACTGTAAAAAGTGAGAAGCGCGAAGTGAGAATAAGTAGTGAAAAGTGAGACGTCTCACTTTTCTCATCCTATTTCTCCCATTTCAAATGACCAATTCGGTCAAATGACCTTTTCGGTCAAATAACCTATTCGGCAAAATGACCTATTCGGCCAAGTGTCCTAATCGGCCAAATAACCCTTTCTGCCGAGTTACCCTTTCGGCCAAATTACCCTTTTGACCAAACGACCCTTTCGGCCAAATTACCCTTTCGGCTAAATGACCCTTTGGCCAGATAGGTTTCGGCCTAGTGGCATTCAGCCAAAAGGCTCTCAGCCGAATGGATTTCGGCCAAACAACCCTTCCTCTTCAGCCTATGCCATGCTCAACCGTTCGAGTAAATGACATTTTCGGCCATGCCTTGTCAAAATGTCATGTCCATCTGTCAAAAAATGCACTCCTGAGCTACAAGAGCGCGAGCATCTAAAACTTAAAATTTCCACGGAAAATTGTCCAAAATTTCTACTCAATATCCACGGGAAAGTTCTACGGAGTCTCCGAGGGAAATGCTTTGGATTTTCCACGGAAAAACAAAATTTCCATAAATAAATCAATATTAGTAATAAACAATTACAATTTTTTTCACTGATTTTTTCTTTTCATAGAAAATAAAAAATGCGCGATATAATTCATAAAGCCTATCAGAAATTTAGACAATTTTGCATAAGAAATACAAAAAAGCAATAAAATTGATAAACTTTTCCATGAATTTTCAACGCTTTCAAAGATGGGGTCATCTATGGAAAAATATTCAGTTTTATTGTTTTTGTTATTTCTTTATGGAAATAAATAATAAAATATGAATGTTTTTCACTGCTCTTTATTATTTTTTTTTTGTAAAAAGTTTTTAATTTTTGAGGAAACAAAATATTTTGTGGAAAATTTTGTATTTTTTTCGTGGAAAACTTTTATTTTATAACTGCAATTTTTGCTTCTTAAAATAATAATTTATTTTTGTTCTGTGGATAATTCTTAATTGTTTGTGGAAATTTTGAATTTATTTATTGCTCATACCTTGATTTCTTTATTGACAATTTCCTAATTTTTACGAAAAAAATATATTTTTTTGCAATTCCTGATCATAATACCTGGTTTACAGTTCGTCTTTGAGTGATAAAACGGCCTACTTTTACATATCAACAAAATGGGTGCTTTAATGAACATTATGCAACTAAAATGGATTGCATAATATCCATTATAGCACTCATTTTGCTGAATTAGCTTGGGATAGTGTATTCACTGCGTCGCGTCATAAATGAAATAGTTTGATGGACATAACATCAGAATTTTCCAAAAGCGACTTCATCTATCGCTTCAAGGCATGTAGAGCTATGCGATGTCGCACGATAACATAGAATCTGATTGTTCTCTGCAGCAACATTATTTATTGGCAAGAATTATCATGTGGAGTAAATCAGTCTCTATTTTGGTACAGATTTATCATAACAAAACTCATTTTTCGTCATTGCAAAAAATAGCGTGTGCAACTCGTTGCAAAATTCGATTTTTTCAGCACTCGTAGTATCGTACGTACGTAAACGTACAAGTGTTGAAAAAATCACCTTTTTGCAACTTGTTGCACAAACTACTATTTTAGGTGTATTTTCTTTGTAGTCGGTATTTAGACACTGCTTGAAAGTTTGAATATCCTGAATATCTATTCTTTATTGTTAGACAAATATGGAGTTAGATAGATGGAAGACTTGTCCTAATTGGTTTTTAAAATAGGATAAATCATTCGTTTACTCTACATTGTTTCGGTTCATATGTCCATGAAAGTAGTTGAACCTACAATAATTGATAACAAAGTAAAGGGCGTAAAAAATATATTCATTCAGAATCTTTTATTTTATATTTCTGCAGCATTACTGGTATAATGACTAAGAACATAAAACGACTAAGAACCGTAAACCCGGTTGTTGAAGTTGTACCTTTTAAACGAGGAAAAAGGTAAACCCAAGGGTTGTTCAAGTACAGCAAAAAATGCATAGATTTATCGGAATCTTTTCCCGAGTCCTTCCCAAAGCAGGAAAAGAGAAAAGGACTCAAGAAAACATCGAACATCGAGACTGCACCACTACTTACTTGTTATGCGTTCGTTATGAAAGGCCAACATTTGGTCGAGTTCGAAATATCGGCGTAGCTTCGCGTAGTTTTCTTCCGGCTGGCTTGGCTGGTCCGTCCACAAAAGCACTTTCCACTTTCCTCAAACACCCACACCGACCAGCAGCAGTTAGCAGTCCTGGATCGTCGTTACTTGCTTCGTTCGAACCTTTTGTTTCTTTCTGTCTGGCAAGTGAAATTTGGTTCAACAGCTCAGGCACACGGGCGGTGAAGCTTTTATAGCTTCCTCTTTTCACCGGAAAGTGAATGAGGCTTTTCTTGCTTTTTATGCTATTTTTGTTTCAAATTTTCTGATAGTATTTACTCGCTATGATTATGCTGCCTTCTGTTTGGTTGTGTGTTTTTCTTCGTTGGGGCCAGTTACTTGTGCTGCGCATCCGACTGGAAGGTTTTGTTTCCTTTTCATTGAAAGTGGAGAATCATTTTACAATTCACCTGGAAGAGAAACGAAACAAGAATGGGGAATTTACCATGGAGAGTAATTGAAAGATAAGGAACAATTTGAAAGTCAAGCGAGAGTAGTGCTGTAGCATGCGAAAAACAATTGACTGCATTTTTAGTAGTGCTTATTACCAGTTTTAAAAGGGGTAATTTGAAATTATGGCTGGATAGCGCGGTAAGTAAGTCATCGAGAAGAAAAACATTTCATGCTGCCATTCGATTGACTGATCAATTTTCTACAGACATATCACAGAGACAGTCAAATCCATTGTCTTCGTAAGCTCCCGCCACAATCCCAACCGTTGGAATCCGAAACAAGAAAACAATGAAGATCATCAATGGACGGAGACGGAAATGGGAAATGACAGCAATTTCCATTCATTTCTGTCTCGATTCTGTTTTCCACGTAGAAATGGCTCCACGCTTTTTCTCTCTCACGCGTTTTCGTTTTGACATGCGTTAAGCCTGATGCCCAGCAGGTTGTCAATACTGATTTTCGACTTCCACAATAAATCACCATTAGACATTACTTGTCACTCTTTGTTTGGGCAACGCATTACTCGTTTGATTTTTCATGATTTGTCGGTATGAAAGGAATTGTCTATCGATTTTAAATTCGCCGCTTGGCTTACATCTGAGTGACTGACATCGGACGTGGTTTATTTTTATGAAAGCCGGTCAAGTCCAGTATTGGATATTTTCGAGTGGAATAACTTTTGGCAGAACTCTTCCCATCTTTGTTATCATCAGTCAAACTGTATGCTACGGCCGAGCACTTGTAATAGCCTTTGAAATGAGCAAAAATCCCTCCACCATTGATTTAGGGTAAGACGGTATAATGCGCCCCCCCTGGCCAAAACGCCCCCCTTTGATTTCTAGAAAACTATAACTAATTAAGGGTTAAAACAAGTTGGTACCTATAAGTATTTGTAAACCCATCATACTTTATGAATGTGGAAGTATTTTTGTATTGCACAATGAAAATAATAGCAAAATACAAAAGTTACAGTTTTGATGTAACTTTTCATGTGTGTTTGCTCAACATTCTGGAGCGACTCTGGCATACTGTCCGCAAAACTTGCACTTGGAACACTCAGTTGGGCAACAAAATTACTTTTCTCAGTGGTTAATATGATATAAAATTGCTTCCATCTTCAAAACTGTAACGATTTTCGAAAACATGTTTCACTGGCCAAAACGCCCCAGTGTAGGCAGGACGATATGCTCTACCAACTGGACACAAGCGCAGCGAGCCTGCAGCAGTTGCTTCCAAATTGTATGGAAAATATTGAAATGTAATTCACACCTACTTGAACGGACCTATGTTGGTTTTTAATGTCAAGCGCATAAGGATTTGTAGCCTTTTATTATGGGATTGATAAAATACCAATGAAGGGCTATTAAACGTCTTTTGGTTGAGGTGGGGCGTATTGCCCAGGCACTTTTTAAAATTTATTTTTCACCACTTTTCAAAAAGTTTTATTACGTGTTATCTGTAATTCTTTTATATGACTACTCACGGGCAATGCATTTGCGACTTCCTGGACTATCAAATAACACAAAGTTTGCATAAATTGCGTTGAAAAGTAAAAAGTTATCAAGGGGTTGCCTTAGGGGGGCATATTATACCGTCTTACCCTATGTTACGTTTGGATGCTTTTTTTTCGTTACCCAATTTCAAAACCACGAAGAACCGAATTCAGAGAGGACGCTTGCTTCCAGCAGCGATGGTATTCATTTGGTCGGAGTTGGAGGCAAAAAGAGCACCCCCAAATTAGAGGAAAGCTTCCCAGGCGAAGCATGGAACAAAGGTTTCTGTCGGTGATTTCGGTTTGAACTGCTACCTAAGCGGAAATCCGAGCCAGTGTGCTCTCTTCTGGAGCAATTTGAGGTTTTCTGTTTGGATGGTTTTGTTGGTGTATCTGGACTTGTGGGTGGCATTTTCTTTTTTATCTGTTTGGCCGACAGCAATTAGTAACAGTTCAGTAATAAGTTCGCTTTTGTTCTGCAAGTTTGATTATATGACTCACACAGGAATCGGCTTTCTATTCCTATTCGCCTTATAGAGGTGCTACCACAAATAAATGGTTTCCGTAGTGAAAACAAATGTATTTAATTTAAGGGACTGGGCCTATCTATCCCAAAAATAATGACATGGACCAAGGAATGATACACACTACTAAATGAATTAAGTTACATTGTTCCTAGCATTCATCAATTACACAAGTAGAAATCTGTGTATTGATGTGATACCAACTCTAATGCAGATTGAAGTTATCCTATGCCTAAGAAGATTATCATTACCAATTATCAATTCACATCGAAATTCTTTCAATTGAATCTTTCATTTTCAAAATGCGTAACGAATAAAATAACTTCATCGAACGGATTTCCCTCAACAAATGATTTAATCAAATACAAACTAACTCGCTTGAATTGCAGGATTAGCAATAATTTCCCATGCAACAGAGCAATTGCAATTGATGACCCCATAACCCATTTATCGAACATTTTACTACACCAACTAAAAGTCATCGTAAATATCGGATAAATCCCACTACTGCAAGCTAAACACCGGCTCGCCCATCGTCATCGTCACTTAAGCTCTTACTTCGAACGCCGGCTGCCACGGCGGCACAGGAAGGCTTTCAGCTCGCTTATCTCGCGCGCCCGGCGACGTCGTTGCTGCCTCAGAGAAAAGCCTGTACACAAAGGGAAAGTAAAATTTATGTTTTTGATATTGTAACGGGAACGACTTCAGTTAAATCGCCCACCCCTGCCTTGAACGAGATCTGGGTCGCATTATACGTGTCGTGAGCGTTAAGGGGGGAAGCTGGTTTACCTCGTCACAGGCATCTGTTCCCTGCCAAGGATTTCTTCTCGTGTTTTCCCACCGAAACAAGCCGACAAGGACGACAACCGTGTTCTACAAGCCTTTTTCGATTGGTAGATTTTCACGTCGCCTATACAACATCGAAGGGAAAATGTTTTCTCAGTTCCCAGTTCCGACATTTTCCGATGCTGTTTAGTGTCAACAATGGGAAAAATGAACGCCAGATATTATACGAAGGCAAAGTTGCTGCACAGCACGGCTGGGCTGTGCAACGGAAATGGTTCTGGACTGAGTGGCAGCGGATGTGTGAGCGAGGCTCAGCAAGGAGTGAAAATTCTCGAACAGCTTTTACGACCTCGTAAAACAGGCGGAATTTTCAAAATATTAAATATTATATGCTGGGGTTTATTGAAATGAATTTCTCCTGTAACTCCTGTAACCCCGTTATTTGAGCACAAGGCTGTGTTTGCACGTTAAAGCTAAACTTCAGCTTAGTATGCTATTTGAATCAACTAGCATTATTTGATAAGCCTGGAATCGTATTGCTCTGTGGCAAACATTTTCCCTTTAAATACTTAATTGAAACCATGAAAAATAAATAAAAATAATCGCATCATTAAATTTAACTTAAAGTTATTTAAAATTTTCTGAAGCAATGCATTTTTTACTATGAATTCAAATATTAACATGTATTAATAGTAGTTTGTGCAACTAGTTTCAAAAAGATGATTTTTTCAGCACAAGTTGTGAAATGAAAAAAAAATTAGTTTTGCAACGAGTTGCACACGACTTTTTGCAATGACGAAAAATAGGCTTTAATATGAAAAATTTGTACCAAAAGGATGCAGTCTAATTCTCTCCACATGATTATTCTTACAAATGAATCATGTTGCTTCGGAGAACGATTAAAATTCATGCATTCGTACCAGAGCATGAAATAATCGAATATTTTTGGTGAAGCCCATCGGCCTTCTTTGTCACCCTCACTTCGTACATATTCATATTCGACTGAACATTGACAATTTCCGATCAAATATCAGTCAGTGAGTATTTATTTAGATTTCGTTAACTAATAAATTACTGTAAAACTAAACACTTAAATGATGATTTCAACAATTACTCACATAGATCTGACCCCGACGTTGAACTGAGGGACAATTTTAGTGCCAAAAGTCAACATAATCAAGGCCAATTATGTTTTCTTTAAACGCAGTGACCATTCTCAGTACCAATCAAATGAATGAATATGTGAAGAAGAAAACTGAGTAAGTCATTCTATGTTTTGAATAGTCATGCGACGTTTGTCAATATTCAGCCCGAAGTTACCTCGTGAAGGTGATTATTTTATGCTCTGATTCGTACCACATTGTATACCTCGCCAAACCATGATGCGATAGATGAACATGCTTTTGGAGATTTTTGATGTCATCGAACTATTTCATTTATTACGCACTCAAAGAATACTGTTAAACACTCACGCAAGCTAATTCAGCCATATGTAACTACTTTTCTGATGTTCTTTTTTATTATAGCACAAATGAGTGTTATGATGGATTGAATGGAATTTATTCGTGGTTGGATTACGACTGTGAATTTTGTAGTTCGATTTTCGGATTGGCTATCAGTCAGAAATAATAGCGTTGACAATTTTTCCATCCCTGGATCGAAACGTCGGCGATGAAATAAAATTGTCAATGGAATTTATTAGTATGGAAAAGTAGGCCGTTTTATCACTCAAACACGAACTGTAAATCAGGTATTATGATCAGGAACCGCAAAAAAAAAATGTTCGTTCCAATACTGCCGTGAATCGCATATCTGTCCCATCTTTGCTGGGTTTCCTATTCATATGGGACAAATATGCGATTCACGGCAGAATACCTCAATCCAGCAGCTTTGTAATTCACTCAATTTTGAGCCCACTGCTGCAGTGCATTGCAGGTTTATAAAGTCGAGTCCTTAATTAGTTGGAGACCATGCAAATTTTATTCTATCTAAAAAATCATATCAAAAATCATAAGAATATGGGTTATGGCTACCAATTCTCTACTAAGGCAGTTTGAAACATTTTATCAGCAAAATAATAAACGCAGCTTTACTCAACAGGGAACCCTCGACATAATTGAAGGAATGCGACAACACAATGTTTCATAACGCAACGAAATATTGATTTACTTCCAAGATTTAGAAACAATACGACCTGTGTGATTCAAAACTTTACGAGAAATTTGTTTTTGTTTTTTTTTTCAAAAATGGTGGCAATGGATTTTAATCAATACAAAAACATGTAAAATGATCGGAAAAATTTGATCTATTCCCCTAAAGAGCCTTTTTGACCTTTCTTATGTGATTTTCCAATATATTTCTCACTTAACTTTTCAAAAGGAACTAACTTACATTTTTTTCATGATTTAATTTGAATACTGCAATCAATAGCTTTCATGTTGTTCTGTTGATGCGCTATTCAAATTAATTCATGAAAAAAATGTTACTTTGATACTTTTGAAAAGTTAGGCGAGATTTTATAATGCACGAGAAAGTCATCATCACTGCTAGGTGGATTAACCTGTTTTTTTTTCAATTAAACTATCAATTGTTAAGTTTATATCAGTCAGGAAAATTATGAATAAATTTGTATATAAGGTAGATTGTAAAAACTTTTATCAACTCGATCATTTCGTCCGTGATCAGCCAACGAGTTGGAAGTGTCCGTCTAAGTATGTTCCAGGTGTGGCGTTAGATGTAATTATTTAATTTTAATGATGTTCGTTTTTAGCAGTTAGGCAAAACAGTGTGCGTAAAGATTTGAGTACGCTGTTAGACTCGTGAGGTAAATGTGCTATTGTGCTTGTGCTTGAGTGTTTTACTTGGCCAGATTGGCTCGATTTTTCCCGTCCGCAAGTTTCCGCACCCCAAGCGCGACGCTAATCCCCAATGAACGAAATTTATCTGGCAATCCCCAACCAGCCTCATTAAGCTTCATTAAGAAGCGATCACCAGCAGGTCATCGTCAGGCTCTGAAAGGCCCACCAAACCGTTCAGCTTCCATACCTTTTTTTATTGGAATGGGGCGTGCGCCGCGGAGTTACGGTTCTTTTTTGTCAGTCTTACACTGATGATCCATCTAATTTGCTACTATAGTCGAATAGCTTTCGCGAGCCCAATCCATCGACGACCGCATGCGTGAGCCGTTTTTGCCATCACCATATTTACCGTCGAGTAGAAGGAGCGCAGACCAGTCAGCAACCAGTCAGCTGCAGAGAGTCGTGACGTCACGTGAAAGGAAAGTAAGTAAAGAGCACACAAATGAGTAGATTCGTTGTTGCTGAGCAGGGAATGTAAAATAACAACATATTGTGTATAGTACTCGAGTCCAGTCATTCATGCGTGTTGAGTTTTGTGGGTTGTTTATGTTGCTTCCATATCATTGATGGCAGCAGGGACTTTGTCCAAGGGCTTGACGACCCCTCCCCATGGCCACTGCGAGTTAGACCGGGACCATCGTCCCTAACCCCTAATCCCAAGGCGTCAAGCGACCCGTGCCGAGGGGATGCATGGCCAGGGGGGTGAAATAATAAGCTAGGCCTTTAACGGAGCCTGTGGGGTACCTGGGCACCCTCCACAGTAATTGTCCCTTACCGCGTCATGCTGGGCTCTGGCGTGGTGAACCTCTTTTCCCGAGCAACTCGTGGGACCAAAATGGAAAACCAAGGCAATTCTTCAACTAGTGGTAGTAGTGTAGGCGACAAGGCCAGAGGCAATAGTCGGCAGCTCAGTGCGCAGCGCCAGCGTGGGTCACTTAACCTTCATCTCGGCTAAAAAAACGCCGGTAGGGGTTATTGACGGCCCATGGCTTGTGGAGGCGATGAACCGCAAACGCGATGGGCTTTCGGCCTTCGAGGTGGCGACGGAACAGCTGGACGCCATCATCGACTTTGCGTCATCGAAGCATAATTTCAGTAAGGACCTCAAGAGGAGCTTCGAAAGTCGATGCTGGACGCCAAGCTGGAGAGGGCGGTCGGGACGGCCAAGTGAAAACCCGTGAAATCCGTGGAGTCGAGGTCTACCCAGACTGAGGCCCAAGAATTCGCTGACTCGGGCAAGGTCGAATCGACCGAGGGCGTGCCAGCGAAGACGGTGGTACCAAAGTCTACCCAGACTGTAGTATTTCCGGGTACGTCGGGGGTGACTGCTCCAACAGAGCAGATACAAAAACGGGGGAGACAGTCTCCAGGGGATGAGCTCCCTGGGGGCCGCTCCAAAACGCGGAGGGTTACTACCCCGAACAAGGGTAGTGGGGCTGGGAAGCTGAACCCCGGCCAGGTACCTCCAAAACCTGGAAAGGTCCGTCCACCCAGGAAAGACGGTGGTAAGGGGTTACGGCAGGCTGAGAGCTCTCAGCCGCACCATACCAGGGAAATAGAGGGGGATGACGCCTCCTGGACCCTGGTCAAGAACAAGAGGAAACCGAAGACGTCAAGGGCCGAAAAGAAGGCCCAGGTGAATGAGGGTAGCAAGAAGTCTAGGGTAGGCGCCAATCGCTCCAGGGGCGATGCCCTAGTCATCACGGCGGACGAGGCTAAGTACTCGGAAGTACTTGAAGGCGATGAGTGACGTCAAGCTTAGTGAACTCGGCGCCGACGTACGTCGAATAAGACGTACCCGGATGGGCGAGATGATCCTCGAGCTGATGAGGGCGTCTCGCAAAGGGCGCCGCCTACAAGAAGTTGGCGGAGGAAGTCCTAGGCGAGACGGTCAAGGTGAGGCACTCACGACGGAGGTGAATCTAAGGGTTAAAGACCTGGACGAGATCACCGAAGTCGAAAAGTTCGTCACGGCACTGCGGCAACAGTGTGAAGTGAAGACGCCCACCGCAGCCGTTCGGCTACGGAAAGGTCCGGCAGGGACGCAGGTAGCATTGGTTCGGCTATCTGCAGCGGACGCCTCCAAGGTACCAGTTAGGTTGAAGCTTTTGTTGCGACCAGACATATCATACACGCGCTCCGATAGACTGTTTTGAGTTATATTCTTTTCGATTTCGCTTTGTCCCTCACCCGGTGTGAGCGGTCGGTAATAATTTTCGCGTCAGAATCTGACGACCGTTGCATATGCATTAGCAAGGACTGTGACCATGTCTACCGTGCGATCTCGCGAGAACACCTTCAAGGTGGATCTGAACAATTTTCCGAAGAGACCAACTTTCGAAGAAATTCACACGTTTGTTTGTGAAACCATTGGTCTACGACTGGATCAAGTGATACGTTTACAGATGAACCATGTTCAAAACTGCGCGCAAGTGAAGTGTGTCGACCTGCAAACTGCCCAGGAGGCTGTGGAGAGACACAACGAGAAACATGAGCTGGTGGTAAATGGAAAAACAGTTAAAGTCCGTTTGGCTATGGACGATGGCGGCGTCGAGGTCAAGATACACGACCTATCAGAGAATGTCAGCAACGCTGAAATTGATGCTTTTCTACGACAGTATGGGGAGGTAGTGAGCATCAGAGAGATGATATGGGGACCAAACTTTGCTTTTAAAGGCGTATCGTCCGGCGTGAAGATTGCCAAAATGATTCTCCGTCGGCACATAAAATCGTTCGTGACAATTCAAGGAGAACAGACGCTGATCTCCTACAAAAATCAACCTCAAACCTGCAAACACTGTATGGAACTGTCTCACCCTGGCAGTACTTGCGTCCAAAATAAGAAACTGTTGGGCCAAAAAGTCGATCTTAACGAAAGACTGAAGAAATCCCAAACTACTCCAGCGACAAGCTATGCCGGCGTGCTGAGTAATCCCAATGTCCCCTCATCTAATTTGCTACCAAAATTTGTGCTCACAAATTTGAATGCGCTGTTTGGGCCTGCAACTCGAAGCAATCAGACGTGTTTTCAGAGTCAGTGCTATTTTTGTGATTTCGTTTCTTCGGAAACAATAGTTGTTTAGTGAGCAAGGGAAGTAATATCGACCAAGATGGAGTACGCTCGGAAGAATACAATCAAGGTTCGTTTCGGAGATCAAGCGAGATCTCCAACCGATGGAGAAATGGTTACCTTTATCGCCAGGAATTTGGGAATCAAGCCAGAACAGGTTTCACATCTTTACCATGATCCATACGAGAAGTGCATTGTAATCAAGTTTGCAAATGAGCCTTTAATGAAGATGTGTTTGGAGCAACACGTGGGTGAAGAATCATTCGGGTATGCAGGTGGCCAGTACACTAAGGTCATGATAACGGACGGAAACGAGGAAATTAAGTACGTGAGGCTGTTCTACCTTCCTCCGGAAGTACCTGATCGTGAAGTAGCGGAATTCCTGAATAAGTTTGGACTTGTGAAGAAGATTATTCATGAAAAGCGACCAATGGCATCCGGATTCAGATGTTTTTCCGGTACACGCGGTATCTACATGGATGTCACTAAAGAGATACCTCCTCAGGTGTACATCTGCAACTACAGATGTCGCATTTATTACTCCGGTATGCAGGAAAAATGTTTCATCTGCAAAGCAACGGACCATTTGAAGCCAGATTGTCCAAGGCGGACGGGACAAGAGGGGAACAGGAATCTGTCTCCCAGAGAACGCGTTCGAGAGAAGGAAGAAGGCATAAAGCTGCAATTTACAAATTTGAACAGCTTGTTGAAGGAGAATCAGGAAGAAAGAGCGGTCAAGCAGGTAGATACCGAACAATGCAGCAATGTTCTTCAAACAACGAAGGTCAACGCTGAGGACGTTAAGAGAAATGAAATTCACTCGGACGACGGAGGTTTAGGGGGAGAGACGAAAGGTGCTATATCTAACTGCGATGGTGGTTGGGTGAATGTACCCAAGTCGACCAGACACATGTCGTCAGTGAGCAGCAGTTCATCCGTTACTGGAACTCAAAACGGTCTGCAAATGGAAGCTTCGACAAGTAAGGGTGCAGATATATCGGTGAGTAACGCTTATGCGGATCTACCAGTTGATGCTGATGGACAAGAGATATCTAAAATGGATCCGAAAAAGAGAAAGTTGAGCTCCAAACTTAGTAATACCGATGAGTAGCTATGTACTGAAGATTGCCACTATTAATTTGAACGGGGTCGTATGCAGAGCTAAGCAGTCTCTGATTAGGGATTTTTTGAATTTAAACGATATAGACATTGCCTTTTTTCAAGAGATGAACATAACATCGTCGTCTTTTTTACCTAGCCATATTGAATTACAATCATATTAATAGGTCTACAGCGGTTGCTATTCGCAACAATCTAGGTTATTCAGATTTGTTAGTGGATCCAAGCGGTAGAATTATATCCTTCATGATCAATGGAACAAAATTTATTAATATTTATGCACAATCAGGATCACAGTACAAAAAAAAGAACGAAATGATTTCTTTACTGAAAATCTAGCGCTACATTTAAACTCAAGCTTTGATAGCTCAATGAGAGGAGGAGATTTCAATTGTTGTTTACATGAAGAGGATAGTACAGGATCTAATAATTTCTGCCAAGGTCTGCAACATTCAGTTGATAAAATGAAATTAAAAGACATAGCAAAATTAGTTTCTAAAACAACAAATTTTACATTTTTCCGAGGCAAAAGTGCATCCAGACTGGATAGGTTCTACAGTTCCACGGATTTAGTCGAAAGAGTACTAAATGTAGAAACGGTGCCCCTTGCATTTTCTGACCATCATTCAGTTATAGTACAATTAAGAATCAATGAGCGTCCTAAAACAGGTCAACCAATTGCTGCCTATTGGAAACTCAATTCAGCCATTCTTAAAAATGAGCAATTACTCGCAGATTATCGATCGGAAATGGATCTTTGCAAACGCAGATATAAATATCGAACAGATTTTAATTCGTGGTGGAATAATGATTTTAAATGTAGTACGAAAAATTTCTTCAAGCGGTTCAGTATAAACCGTAGCATAGCTATAATGAATGAAAAAGTATGCACTATAGAGCGATGAAACAGTTTTCAGATAGGCTTAACGCAGGTGAGGATGTTTTCTTAGAAATTAATTTTATTAAAAAAAAAATTATTTGAGATTGAGAAACAAAAGTTGTCAGAGTTCTCTCAAATTTTTCAATCTTCTTCCTTGGTTGAAGATGAGAAGATGGGAGTTTTCCAAATAGCTCAACATAATGATAGGAAGCTTGCAACTGTAAAACTGAAAATCGATGGAGAAATAACAACAGATTGTAATAGGATACGAAACGAATTTTACAAGTATTACACATCGGTTTTCCAGCACAATAATCATTCATCTACTGACTTTGAGTCACTCGAACATGTTACAAAAAGATTAAATATTGATGAAATAGAACATTTATCGAAACCGATAGATCAAAGTGAACTGTTTAATGTATTATTAAACTCATCAAATAAAAATCTCCGGTTTTGATGGATTATCTTATGAGTTCTATCTAAAAATTTTGATATTCTTAAGGATGATTTACTAAATTTATTTAATGGCTATCTTATTCAAGGAGTAATGCCACCAGACAACTTTAAAGATGGAATTGTTACGTTTATACCAAAACTCCAAACCCAACTGAAAAGACTGCAGACCCATATCACTCTAAATACAGATTACAAACTTTTTAGCAAACCGAATCAAATTCGTTTTACCTTCTTTAATCGCACCATACCAGTTAGCTTGTCACGAGGAAAAGTCTTGTGTAGATAATATAAAAGTTTGACGGAAACTTTTAGCTTCATCTAATAAAAGAAAGCATTCAAAATTGCCTTTTAAGTCTTGATCTTGAAAAGGCTTTTGATCACGTTGATAGAAATTTCTTGTGGGCTGTTTTGACGAAATTTGGCTTTCCAGGCAGATTCATCGATGCATTGAAACATTTGTATGAAGGAGCATATTCAAGATTACTCGTATCAGGAAAATTAACTAGTGCTATCAAAATAAACAAGTCAGTGCGGCAAGGCTGTCCGCTGAGCATGGCCCTTTTCGTGTTGTACTTAGAGCCTTTAGTCATAATGATAGCCAATGCTATTCCAGGTATATTAGTCGATGCTAATTTTATAAAATTAGTTGTTTATGCTGATGATATTTGTATCATTATTAAAAATCAACAAGAGTTTATGAAAGTATTCGAAGTTATGAGAATGTTTTCTAAGGATGCGAGAATTAGCTTAAACTTTGATAAGTCATCTTACATGTGTTTCAATGGCTTAGAAATATATAGTAATAATATAAAGCAAGTGAATCAATTAAAAATTTTGGGTGTTCTATTCAAGAACACGTGGGATGAAACTATTTCGACGGTTTATGAAATTCTTTTGAATAATGTTAAAAAATCTTTATTTGTTGCAAAATTTAGAAACCTGAATTTAATACAAAAAATCTGGATACTTAATAATTTTATTTTATCTAAATTATGGTACATTGGACAGATTCTGCCAGCCCCGAATAAGTTTATTGCCGAAATTACTAAAATAGTAGGTAATTTTTTATGGATAGGTCATATTTTTAAAATCAGTAGAAACCAGCTGTATTTGGAAAATGAGAAGGGAGGATTAGGTCTAATTGACGTAGGTAATAAAATGAAAGCTCTTTTTATTCGTAATATACTATACAAATCGGTTAAAAGTGGTTCCGCCCCCTCTCAAGATTTTCTATATAAGAATTGAGATAAACATAAACTAGGCAGAACCTTTAATATATATATAAAAGAGGCAGAAAATCTTGAGAGGTACAACAACTTAAATACTACAAAGCAAATTTACATTTACCTGATCGAAAATATGCAAGTCCAACCCGCTATAGAACTTAAAAATACTAATTTTATTTGGCAAAATATTTGGAATAACCTGAACATGAAATTCATTGATTCTAATATTAAAACAGCGGTTTATTATTACATTAATGACGTCATTCCGAGTCGAAGTAAGCTCTTCAAACATAAAATTCGTGGAACAGATAGCGATATCTGCAGTATATGTAATAGAAAAGATGATGCAGTACACCGCCTGAAAACATGTGAAAATTCAGAAATAATTTGGACATACATTAAAGGAATAATAACAAATAAACTGAGAATAGATGTGGCAGACCCAATAGAAATTTTAGATAAAACTCTAGGAAAAAATAACGAAAAACTAGGCCTCTGGATCCTTTGTAACGCAATAAATTATAATTTGAAGCATTTTACAAAAGGTAGTTTAGCTACATTTAAACAAATAATTTACACAGGATTAAATCAGAATAAGTTATTTTTTGAAAAAGAATTCAGCAACTATGTAGCCTTTATCATGTAAACGTTTAGTATCTAAGAAAGAAAAATAAAAGATTACTTCAATAACAAAAAAAAAAATGCGCTGAACGATCAAGAAAAACGTAGTGGTACGGAGGATGCAATCGTTTCACTGCCTTCCACTGTCTCCCCGGACACAGCAGCAACGATCGATGGTGGAACTTCGGCAGACTCGATGGACCAGGAAACAACAGAGGGAACCGAACCGAATGTGGATCTGGATACTCGTCTAACATCAGCGACGCCGTCTGGACAACAACTCTCCTCCGATGCCGTAGCTAGCTCGAGCGGTGTGAACAACTTCAGAATCCCGAATTCTCCTATCCCTCCCCGACACATTCCTATTGAGATCTCTGAGAGCGAAAGTGGCGACTCGTGTACCGAAAACACATTCAAAAAGGTAAAGCGTGCGAAAGGTCGTTCGAAAAATCTTAGGGGTGTAAGTCCTCCGTTCATCGTTCTAACTGACATCAGAAATGAAAAAAAATAATGCCATCTATTTCCCAATCAAGATCCCGACCCAAGATCCAATTGTGTCGTACCATACTAACCCCGAGTAGACCGCGGTGTATGTCGGTCGCCCTCTAATATGTCAAATCCAAACTTGAAATACTGAGTAATAATGAACAACCCCAGTATCAGCTATAATATCGGATCTATCAATACTAATGCTATATCGAGCCGAAACAAAATCAATTCTCTGAATGCTTTCGTTCGTTTACTAGATTACGATATAATTCTCCTGCAAGAGATCGAAGACTCGAAGCTATCAATTCCCGGATTCAATGTGATAACAAATGTAGACGAAAACAAACGTGGTAGGGGAACTGGGGGTAGGACGCCCACGTTAAGGAAAATGCCATTTTTATCAATGAAAACCACCATTTCAGCCAGTTTTCATCAGCGCATACTGAAGAACAGCATATCTGCGACTGACTACCGATAACAGATATCTAATTGTCCATTTTATTGCACAGAAATTTGATTTTTTAAAAGCACCCGAAAAATTGATTTTGAAACCATGCGGGGTGAGATGCGCCAGTGGATGGGTTAAAACGCGCATGTGCTTATCGTACTGATTTTCATTTTAATTGCCTACATTAAGGCAATTAACCGCATGTTTCAGCTGTTTCGGTCATACGAAATGAGCATGGGCGTAATGCCCCACACCGACCTCAGAAGTTTGAAGGCCCATAAAATCGTTTTAAAACCATTTTTGACGACGATTTCGTGTGGAACATAAAGAACACGAGTAAGCAGCATGGCTCATGGCTCAATTATTAATTTATCAATGTATAACAGCGACAGAAAGACTAAATTCCACCGAGCTAGAATTGCATCAAAACACGCAAAAATCGTTTTTCGAGTTTTCATGTACAACTAGAGAAAAATCATGAAATATATGTATCCAATGACAATATTTTTCATTGCTTTATCGTATAGACTATTGAAAATAATCAAAATGGGGATATTTAACCTTATTCAGGGGTGGCGCGTTTTAACCCCTATGGGCGTGCTACCCCCACTTCCCCTACAGCTATAGCGTTGAAATCTCACATTCCGTACTCTAACGTTCAGCGTAGTTTGGATTCTCGCATCATTACAGTGAAAATAAAAAACTGTATCACGATATGCAACTGTTACGCTCCATCTGGATCATTGCATATCGCCGTTCGTGGAAATATGTTCAAAAATAGCCTTCCCTTTTACCTACAAAATTCCGCTGAACATGTAATTGTTGGGGGGGACTTTAATTGTGTGATGAGACGTAAAGATTCCACTGGGACAAGCAATTTTAGTGCATCGCTACAAAATCTTGTTAGGAGTATGTCGCTGAATGATTCGTGGGAAGTTTTGCACAGACAAGAGGTACAATACAGTTACGTTCGCGCAAACACTGCTTCTAGGCTGGACCGTATCTATTTTTCCCGTTCGCTGGTTCCATTTCTCCACACAGCAGAATACTTTGCCAACTCGTTTTCGGATCACAAATCTTTTAAAGTTCGCGTTTCTCTTCCGAATCTTGGAAAACCACACGGGAGAGGGTTTTGGTCTATGAGATCGCATGTTCTAACACAAGATAATTTGGAGGAATTTGCTCTAAAATGGAACCAATGGCTACGCCAGAAACGAAATTTCTCAAGCTGGACTACTTGGTGGTGCGATTTCGCCAAGCAAAAAATTTGCAGCTTTTTTCGATGGAAAACAAATGAAATCTTTAGAGAGTTTCATACCAAAAATGAACGTCTATACAGGTTGCTTCGTAATGCGTATGATAGAGCGTACGGTAATCCAAATGGAATCACAGAAATCAACAAAGTGAAAGCTCAAATGCTATCTTTGCAAAGTCAATTTTCCAAAGCTTATGAGCGCATAAACGATAAGTTAATATCTGGTGAAAAAATTTCGATCTTTCAACTTGGAGATAGAGTACAAAAAAAGAAGAACAGTACAATTTTGTCAATTGAAACTAATAATCAACTTCTGATCGAACCTAATGAAATCGAAAATCATGTCCTCGAGTTTTCAAATCGCTGTATTCAGCAACACCCGCTGAAAATAACAATATTTTGCCCTTTCAAAACACGATTCAGCAGAATTCAGAAGCTAATAATAATTTAATGAGCGAGATAACAACTACTGAAATATTTTTCGCCATTAAATCCAGTGCCTCCAGAAAATCTCCAGGAAAGGATGGCATTCCGAAGGAATTTTATATCAAGGCTTTCGATATAATTCACCCCCAATTGAATCTAATTCTTAATGAAATGATGTCAGGCAATTTTGAGCTTGAGCTTGAGCTTGAGCTTGATTGACTGCTCGTAGTTGCTACTCCATTATGACCAGATCAGCTGTTCTTGCACAGGGAACCAACAGATGTTTGCTTGGGACTAGCACACATCTTCAATGTACAAGTAATGGTGATCTCATTTGTTAGGTCATACTGGCGCCTGCCACGTCAGAATGCAAGTCAATGTAGGGAAGGGGAGGAAATGATGATGCAATCACTCGCCCACTGCAAGCCGAATATACCTCTGCACTTGCCACGAGATCATGCGGAATTTGTTGGAATTTTTGGGTTAGGTTCGAGAGGCAGAGGTCCGTCTTGGTTAACGAGCTGCCAATGTGATAGATAGGAGAAGGCAATTGATGGAATTTCTAATTGGATGTAGGAAACGAGCTTTATAGTTCATTTCCAATTCTAGCAGATTACTGTTAGAATACTCAAGTTGAAAGTATAGGAATAGTAATGGAAACGGTATGGAAGTCCATTTCCAGTTCTAGCGATTGCTAGAACATGAGAAATATAGAGAAAGATACAAAGTAGGAGAATGGAACGGACCTGGGATTGAACCCACGACCTCCTGCGTATGGGGCAGAAGCAGTAGCCATATGACTACCAAGCCCGCTAGAAATGATGTCAGGCAATTTTCCCGAGAAACTTACCGAAGGCATTATCGTCCTTTGCAAAAAAAAGACTAATGATAAATCCATTAAAGGATACCGACCAATCAGTCTCTTGAACTTTGATTATAAATTAATATCTCGTATCCTTAAACAACGCCTCGAAAAGGTCTTAATTGAGAACAATTTATTGAGCTCTTCACAAAAATGCTCTAATGCGAAAAGAAACATTTTTGAGGCAGTACATGCAATCAAAGACCGAATATTTGAATTAAATACGAAGCAACGACGTGCCAAACTTATCTCTTTCGATTTAGACCACGCATTTGACCGAGTCAATCATAACTATCTTTTTGGTGTACTGCGAAATTTTCATTTTAATCCCAGATTCGTGGCTCTACTGGAGAAAATTATGTCCGTATCCTCTTCGCGCCTACTGCTTAACGGAAATGTGTCTCTTCCATTTCCCATCCAAAGATCCGTTCGCCAGGGAGATCCATTAAGCATGCACCTTTTCGTCCTATATCTTCACCCCCTCCTTGAAAAACTCTTTGCCATTTGCAATCATCCTCTAGAGCTAGTAGTAGCTTATGCGGACGACATTTCTATGATCATCGTGGATGGAAGTAAGCTGGACGCTGTTCGCCTGGCTTTTCAAGACTTCGAGAGACTTTCTGGAGCAGTTCTAAATGTCAATAAAACTTTTGCGGTGAATATTGGACCTGGAAACGACGATGTGGCTTCTACCTGGCTCAACATGCAAGAATCTGTGAAAATTTTGGGAGTGATGTTCTTCAACTCTCTGAAACAAACTGTCGACTATAACTGGAAAGATGTTATTCGGAAATCATCACGTCTTATGTGGCTCTTCAAGTCGCGGAATCTATGCCTTCTACAGAAAATCATCGCAATAAATACTTTTGTGACCTCACGATCATGGTACATGTCATCTATATTTTCAATTCCTAATTGCATTGCTGCTAGAATGACGTCACTGATAGGAACTTTCATATGGGAACGATATCCTACCAGAATACCGATGGAACAGCTTTCACTGGAAGTTAGCAACGGAGGGCAAAATCTGCATCTTCCGATGCATAAAAGCAAATCTTTGCTAATCACCAGATTTATTCGAACTCTCGATTACACACCATATGCACGAACGTTCAATGAATATATTATGAACCCTCCAAATTTAGCAGGAATTCCAGCGGCATACCTCTGTCTGAAGTTCATTGGAAAGATTATCCCGTATATACCAGATCAACTAAAGATAAACCCAACGTCATCGTCACTACACAGTTTTTCCGTGAAAAGTTGCAGAAACCAAAAGTTATGCAAGAACAACCAAACGTGGCATGGAAACGAGTCTGGAGTAATATCAGAGATCGAGAGTTAACCGCATCGGAACGTTCGTTATACTACCTTCTGGTCAACGGAAAAATTCCACATGCTGTGCTGCTGCATAGGCAACAACGAGTAGACAGTGCATTCTGTCAAAGGTGCCCCAACATCGAAGAAGACATCGAGCATAAATTTTCTACATGCTCGCGAATTTGTCATCTTTGGAACCACCTTCGCCCAAAATTGCAAGCAATTGTTGGACGGAATGCCACCTTCAAATATTTCCAAGTGCCGAGGATGGAGAATATTAGTAGTAATGATAGGAACTGGAACCGGGGCACAAGCAATGGGACTGCAAAGGCCCTGACAGAAGCAATCTCTGCCGACGCTGCGGATTGGAGGGACATAAGGCACAATGCTGCACGAACCCTCCCTATTGTTTGATTTGTCCCAGCAAAGCTGGGCACCCCATGGGGGGTTCAATGTGCCCGGCGTTTAAGCGTGCTGTAAAATCACAGTGCAGGTAACGCAGCTGGCCTGCTCGGCCTCGCCCGAGTGTTTGGTGTGCGCAGGTTTAGAGGAAACGGCGGAACACATGTTGTTCGTGTGCTCACGTTTTCGCGCAATGCGTGACCACATGCTTGCCACATGTGGTCTGGACACTACCGGACAACTTAGTTCGGAGGATGTGTAAAGATGAAGTTGGCTGGAACGCCGTTTTATCGGCTATCGCCCAAATCGTCTCGAAGCTACACAGAAGGTGGCGCGTGGACTCAAGGATGGCTAGTTCAGGCGCAAATAAGAGGAGGTCCAAGGGATCGGAGTCGGCTTCATGGGTCATACTGGTGATCATGCTCTGTGGTCGAACTCGATCCTTTTACCGAACAAGTGGCCGCGCGAAGAACAACATGGTATCGTCGCTTTCGCGGCGTCGGTCAACCGGGCGGGTTCCGAGCCCAAGGACGGAAAGGGGTCCTCGTTAAGGCTGGGCAGGCGTAAGCACCGCGTTGGCAAGTCCCTCTGTGTGCTGGCGAATAGGCCCTATCGCAATAAGGTCAATTTGGGGTGCACGCGGCACCATCATGGTTGATACCAATGGTGCAGAGGGAAGCAGGCGCGAAGTCGACCTTCCCACCTTCCGAGGACATAAAGGCGTGGTAAGGCCACCTGGAAAGCCGGCAACGCGCTGGCACAATACCATGGTGTTCTTCTTAAAAGCGAGTTACGATGTTCGGTGCTGCAAGGACACGCAGCTAACCTCGAGGGTGCGTTGTGCACTGGCCCCCCTTTGAAGCATTACTTTCTGGTAGTACCGAAGGGACTATGGGCTTGGCGGCAATGGAAACGGTTTCGCGGGTCGGGGATGTAGTCCTGCCTCCCTCAGTGATCCCAAACCCCGCACTTCCTGGTCAACCCAGGATGTCTGTTGAGCAGATTCCCCCTCCATTGCTTAGGAAGAAAAAAAAACACACACACATACACACGGACAGATAGACATTTGTTCAGCTCGACGAGCTGAGTCGATTGGTATATAACATCATGGGTCTCCGAGACTTCTATAAAAAGTTCGATTTTGGAGTGAAATGATAGCCTTTCGGTACAACTTCGTTGTACGAGAAAAGCAAAAAGAATTGAAGTGTCTAATATTTTATATTTTGTGAGAATTTCCGCCTCCAGTGGATAGGTGCTATCAGTGCTTAGAGTCGGGGCACAAGTCCTACAACTGTAAGGGCTCAGACCGTAGCACCTTGTGTCGTCGTTGGGATGAGGAAGGGTACAAGTCGTATGAATGCGACTGCACCAGCAAAAAGCTAGCATGTTACCATGTGATGGGTGGATCTTCGTGTCCCATCGGAGAGACAAACAAGAAGAAGCCGTGCTAGTAACACAGCTGAATCTTAACCACTGTACAACTGACCTGCAGCTGATGTGGCGAAGATCAATGGTATGTTTTATTGTAGCTGCTATTCCCCTCCAAAGTGGCTATTAGAACAGTTCAACCAGATGACTCTGCAGTTTCATCAACACCTGGCCACAACCCTGTACATCCTTATCCAGAGGATGTACCAAGCGGCGGAGAAGTGGAACGCAGCTTCGACTGCAACCACTCAGATTGCCTGCAGCTTGCAGAGAATCTGTCGCCCAGAGCAGCAGACAAGCATAAGAAACTTGTGATTGATTAGTTAGAGTGAAAACAGGCTGAGTGCGGGGAAGTGAATGAGAGGTTTGCACCTACCGAGGTACGTCGTAGCATAGAAATGTTTGTATCTATCGCTATCGACACTTCGATGCATGGCAGAGGAGAGTAGAGTGAGCATCCAAGTCAGCCTCGCATGACATGTCAGAAGTGAGAGCCTAAGTAAGTCCCACATGATGTGTTATGCAACGTACACACCAGTCAAGCAGTTTGACGAACATTGACTCCGCCCCCAAGAAAACGCTTCGGTTGCTGCTTTGTTTGAACGTGTGTGAAGTTGTTCGAACAACCATTTGACAATTGGCGGTTTGATTTTGGTTTGAGTTGTCGAGGGTGGAGTCAAGGTTCGCCGAACATGTTCGAGCATTTGTAGTGAAGTTGCTTAAACCCCCATATATTTTTTGATGGTTGGTGCTCAGGTTGGTGCTTCGGTCGTTCGTGTGTAATATTGTTGGTAGAATAAATTGATTGTTCGTGCCGCTGTTGGTAAAACTTGATAGATGTTTGAATAAACAAGAGGTGGAGTCAATGTTGGTCAAACTGCTTGACCGTGTGTACGTTCCATTAGAGCGTGTGTCAGAAGGAGTGATATGGTGTGCTAGAGTGAGCACCCATATAAGTCTCAAGTTGTCATCCAAATAAGACTCATATGGTGCGTCAGAGAGAGTGTCAGGGTGTGTCCGAGGGTGTGCTAGAAAGAGAGAGCCCATGTACGCCTCATACGGAATAAGTGCCTGTTGGAGCTTGAATGAGCGAGTACATTAAGTACTGCCTATCCCCCAGAAGTAATTCTGAGAGGTAGTTCCTGGGGGAAATTATTGGCGGAGCACAAGGGAGTTAGTCGGTATTACCTTCACTGGTCGAGTCCGACTCTCCAGTACTCTTCCGTGTGGTAACTTGGCAACTACTAAGCACGTGTGCTGGGTCGTGCGGCAATGCATTCTCCCTTGTAAAAAATACATACACACATAACAGACATAACCTCAATTCGTCGAGCTGAGTCGATTGATATATAACACTATGGGTCTCGGAGCCTTCTATCAAAAGTTTGTTTTTGGCGTGATCCTGTGTCCTTTACGTATGCCATGCAAGAAAGGAAAGCTGTATTTAATTCAACTTCTATCAACATATTCAATTTATCAAAAGCTCAATAGATGCGGATTTCAAAGTTAATTGAATTGCCAGAATTTTTATCCAAACTCACTTTGTATCACAAATCGTCAAGAAGAAACTCCATTTTTTTTCCTTCGTTCGCCTGAACCATTCATCTCGTTGACGTTCTCCATTCATCGTTTCGAACCATTGTTATTTCCGTTGTTTACGGTTCTGTCGTGGATGTTGATTTATTGCTGTACGTTGAAGGTTAAATTAAAGATTATTTATACGCTGTGAGACGCAGCCAACGAAAGCCATAAATCAATTGCCCTTCTCCCGTTCAATGGTTTGAAATTGGTGAACTTTTGGCAATCAAGCGGTTCTGTTCAGCTGTCAAATGCAATAAACCAATATTTGTAGTCAGGTGGAAACTCTAAAGTGCTGCTAGTAATCGACTGGGCAATATATTATGATAATTTCGATCAAAAGCTACGCTTAAATCACTTCGACTTCCGTCGGGTGTTGGTTAACTATAATAGGACATTTCCTCTCACAAATCCTCAATCCCAAAGTGCATTCTCGGAACCATTCATTTCGTGAAACGATCAAGACTTGCATATAGCAGCCCAGTCCGAATAGTCCCCTCCAGTTTATGGCCCAGCGGAGAAAATATTTTATACTCTTTGTTTTATTTCCCTTCCAAAAGCTTCGGAAGCACAGTCGCCCACTCAAAAACTGCACCCTCAATGGATTTTCGGAACAGAGGATTCCGAAAAAAGTCCATTTCCGCCAATTCACTCTCAGTAATATTTTCATAAGGTAATTTCAAATTAAACCCGTTATTTACCGCTTCGGCCACACTTCTGTATCCTGCTTCGGCGGATTTGGAATCAATTTTTGGCCTGTGCCAGCAGGACTACCGAAACTGGTCAGTGTTGGGCGGTTTGGAAACGATATCCAGAGGTCTATGCTTCAGTTTGTGTATATTTAAAATTGTAATTCTATCAATTGTTAATTTCGATCAGATGAAAGTCAATGGAAAGGAGGATTTCTCGCGGATTCACAAAAAAAATGTTTTAAAAATACTGATGTTTCACATTATAAGCATCAAGTTCGTATTTAGTTGAAATTCAAATAATAGAATAATATCAAAAAGCAAACATATCTAGAGTAACTAAAAAAAATCCATCATGCATACTTTTAAATATCAATTCGACCGATTCTCTTTCAATTTTGCCCAATACTGTATCAAACTAGCGTCCAAAACGACCGAGCCAAATGAATGTTGAACATCGGCTCATATTTTATTACAAATTTTTGCTTTCTGGTGCCATTCCCTGTATTCCGATCCAAAACTCTCTATTGGTGCATTTTTTTACCGTCTGTTGGACACCGGAGGACCGCACCGCACCGGCCGGCCATACGTTTCCGAACTGGGTGGGAACAGTTTTTTTTTCACCAACTCCGTTGGTCTCTCGGTGAATGAAAATTTGCGAACAGGCGGCGGCGGCGGTGGCGGTAGCATCCAGATCATCATTCCGCGCGTTCATGCACGCAAATTCCTATGCCTTGCACGCCCTCCCATCCTATTTTTATTATTTCGGCCCGTCTGACCAGTCAGCAGGTTTCGGTTGGTGTTTGCGATCGATCGGTTGTAAAAGAATGGAGCAGATTTTTTTTATTGGGCTGTAGATATTAGACTACTATTAGGCCGTAAAATCCATCCCATTGCGACGTTGTCGATTGTCTTGCAGTTGGAGTATTGAATTCGTTTAGCATGCAGTTGCAGGAAGAATTGTGCCCCATACGAATTTATGGTGGTGTTGTGTATGTTATTACTCAGTTCAAAAGAATGTTTTGATTTGTGATCATCGTACAGAACTTTAATTGATATGTCGTTACTACAATATCTACTACAAATATCCATAAGTTTGTTTTATGATCGAAGCACCCATTTAGTGGGTGTTACAATTTTGTTTTACGACACAGGATTCTGTTTTTAAACGATTTTTTTCGCTCGTATTTTTAATCGTGTGACTTCAATTTACCACCAAAATCTTTGCAACATGTTTCGAAAAATCATGAGTACTGTAAATTAGTGAAAAAATTATTGTGAAATTCATTTTTATTTATTAGGCTTACGTCTAAACAGATAACACTTAAACCTGTGTGCCGCCACCACCGCCGCCGTATAAAAAATTTACGACGCCGCTGATTATTTCCTACTACAACGGTGGTTTAGTAGGAAATACCACCGGTGTAGTAGGAAATAATCACCACCTTTAGCGTGGTCTTGCATTGTAACCTCGCACCTTGCAGCATGGCTAAAGAAGGCTTCAACTTCCAAGTATATATGGAAAATTTATTCTCATATCCGATAAAGTCTACAAATCTAAATCAATGGATAGCCACTGTATCTAGCATAGAGATAAATTCAAGCTAAACAAGTGCGAAAAACGTTGTGGGAAAATGTTATTGTAAAACAAACTTGGCCATTAAATCCGTTTCTATCCAACGGCCAAACATAAACACTTTTTTATTCTAAGAAATTCACCTGACATCCAATGTTTCAGTTGTTTGTTCCTCGAATTATTTCTAGAACTTCTTCGAAATTTTCTACAAGAATTCCTTCGTTATTTCGCTTTAAAATTATTTCAGAGTTACAAGCAAAATGTGTTTAGACAATCAGCAAGACTTTTTTAAACATAAACTTTCCTCAAAAATACTTCAAATTCTAGAATTTCATCAATAACTTTTTCGGGATTTTTTTTGAGAAATTCTCCAGTAATTCCTGGAGTAACTTCCGGAGGAATTCCTGGAGGAACTTCCGGAGGAATTCCTGGAGGAACTTCCGGAGGAATTCCTGGAGGAACTTCCGGAGGAATTCCTGGAGGAACTTTCGGGAGAATTCCTGGAGGAACTTCCTGAGGGATTTCTGAAGGAACTTCCAGAGAATTCCTTTGAGGAGCTTCCAGAGAATTCCTTTGAGGAACTTCCGGAGGAATTCTTGGAGGAACTTCCAGAGGAATTCTTGGAGGAACTTCCGGAGGAATTCCTGGAGGAACTTCCGGAGGAATTTTCGGAATTACTTCCGGAGGAATTCCTGGAGGAACTTCCGGGGGAATTCCAGCATGAACTTCGGGAGGAATTCCTAGAGAAACTTTTGGAGGAATTCCTGGAAGGAACTTCGGAGGAATTCCTGGAGGAACTTCCGGAGGAATTCCTGGAGGAACTTCGGAGGAATTCCTGGAGGAACTTCCGGAGGAATTCCTGGAGGAACTTCCGGAGGAATTCCTGGAGGAACTTCGGAGGAATTCCTGGAGGAACTTCCGGAGGAATTCCTGGAGGAACTTCGGAGGAATTCCTGGAGGAACTTCCGGAGGAATTCCTGGAGGAACTTCGGAGGAATTCCTGGAGGAACTTCCGGAGGAATTCCTGGAGGAACTTGGAGGAATTCCTGGAGGAACTTCCGGAGGAATTCCTGGAGGAACTTCCGGAGGAATTCCTGGAGGAACTTCCGGAGGAATTCCTGGAGGAACTTCCGGAGGAATTCCTGGAGGAACTTCGGAGGAATTCCTGGAGGAACTTCCGGAGGAATTCCTGGAGGAACTTCCGGAGGAATTCCTGGAGGAACTTCCGGAGGAATTCCTGGAGGAACTTCCGGAGGAATTCCTGGAGGAACTTCCGGAGGAATTCCTGGAGGAACTTCGGAGGAATTCCTGGAGGAACTTCCGGAGGAATTCCTGGAGGAACTTCGGAGGAATTCCTGGAGGAACTTCCGGAGGAATTCCTGGAGGAACTTCCGGAGGAATTCCTGGAGGAACTTCCGGAGGAATTCCTGGAGGAACTTCGGAGGAATTCCTGGAGGAACTTCCGGAGGAATTCCTGGAGGAACTTCCGGAGGAATTCCTGGAGGAACTTCCGGAGGAATTCCTGGAGGAACTTCGGAGGAATTCCTGGAGGAACTTCCGGAGGAATTCCTGGAGGAACTTCCGGAGGAATTCCTGGAGGAACTTCCGGAGGAATTCCTGGAGGATCTTCCGGAGGAATTCCTGGAGGAACTTCCGGAGGAATTCCTGGAGGAACCTCTGGAGGAATTCCTGGAGGAACTCCCGGAGGAATTCCTGGAGGAACTTCCGGAGGAATTCCTGGAGGAACTTCCGGAGGAATTCCTGGAGGAACTTCCGGACAAATTCGTTGAGGAATTTCCGGACGAATTTCTGGAAGAACTTCGGAGGAATTCCTGGAGGAACTTCCGGAGGAATTCCTGGAGGAACTTCCGGAGGAATTCCTGGAGGAACTTCCGGAGGAATTCCTGGAGGAACTTCGGAGGAATTCCTGGAGGAACTTCGGAGGAATTCCTGGAGGAACTTCGGAGGAATTCCTGGAGGAACTTCCGGAGGAATTCCTGGAGGAACTTCGGAGGAATTCTGGAGGAACTTCCGGAGGAATTCCTGGAGGAACTTCCGGAGGAATTCCTGGAGGAACTTCCGGAGGAATTCCTGGAGGAACTTCCGGAGGAATTCCTGGAGGAACTTTCGGAGGAATTCCTGGAGGAACTTCCGGAGGAATTCCTGGAGGAACTTCCGGAGGAATTCCTGGAGGAACTTCCGGAGGAATTCCTGGAGGAACTACGCAGGAATTCCTGGAGGAACTTCGGAGGAATTCCTGGAGGAACTTCCGGAGGAATTCCTGGAGGAACTTCCGGAGGAATTCCTGGAGGAACTTCCGGAGGAATTCCTGGAGGAACTTCCGGAGGAATTCCTGGAGAAACTTCCGGAGGAATTCCTGGAGGAACTTCCGGAGGAATTCCTGGAGGAACTTCCGGAGGAATTCCTGGAGGAACTTCGGAGGAATTCCTGGAGGAACTTCCGGAGGAATTCCTGGAGGAACTAAGAGAGGCATTCCGGGAGAAAGTGTCGGAGGAATTCCTGGAGGAACTTCCGGAGGAATTCCTGGAGGAACTTCCGGAGGAACTCCCGGAGGAATTTATCGGGGGAATTCCTGGAGGAACTTCCGGAGGAATTCCTGGAGGAACTTCCGGAGGAATTCCTGGAGGAACTTCCGGAGGAATTCCTGGAGGAACTTCCGGAGGAATTCCTGGAGGAACTTCCGGAGGAATTCCTGGAGGAACTTCCGGAGGAATTCCTGGAGGAACTTCCGGAGGAACTTCCGGAGGAATTCCTGGAGGAACTTCCGGAGGAATTCCTGGAGGAACTTCCGGAGGAATTCCTGGAGGAACTTGCGGAGGAATTCCTGGAGGAACTTCCGGAGGAATTCCTGGAGGAACTTCCGGAGGAATTCCTGGAGGAACTTCCGGAGGAATTCCTGGAGGAATTCATGGAGGAATCTTCGGAGGAATTCCTGGAGTAATTTCCAGAGGAATTCCTGGAGGAATTTCCAGTGCAATTCCTGGAGGAATTTCCAGAGGATTTCCTGGAGAATCTTCCAGAGGATTTCCTGGAAAATTTTCCAGAGGATTTCCTGGAAAAACTTCCAGAGGAATTCTTGGAGGAACTTCTGAAGGAATTACTGGAGCACTTTCGGAAGGAATTCCTTGAGGACCTTCGGAAGGAATTCCTTGAGAACCTCCGGTAGGAATTCGTTGAGCACCTTCTGAAGGAATTTCTATGGGACCTTTCGAAGGAATTTCTGAGGGACCTTCCATAGGAGATCCTGGAGTACCTCCCGAAGGGAATCCTGGAGGATTTTCCAGACGAAATCCTGGAGGAATTTCCAGACAAAATCCTCGATGAATTTCCAGACGAAATTCTGCAGGAACTTCCAAAAGAATTTCTTAATGAACTTCTCAACGAACTTGTGGAGTAACTTCCTGATTAATTCATTAAGGAAATTCTTAAGTAATGGCTGAGCAATGTTGGGCGCTTGAAACTAGTTCACGCCAACCCTCGCCGCCGCCGATCATCAACGGCGTGACGCCGCAACACCGCACAGTGGCGGGCCTTCATACGAATGCCGGACGAAACCTAATATGTTGCTCGAATTTATCTCCAAAGAGTATCTTTGGATCGCTGAATTCATTTTGAGGTTAGATTTGTCATCTAACATATGCAATGTACTAAAATACTTACAGAAGCCCAAGCCTTAGAATCTAGGACAGTAACAGCGTCCCCATTCTAACATTGCAGAAGTCAATTTCCATATTTTGCGCAGCTAAGCGCAATTCACCACACTACCCATCGGAAAGTAAATTAAAAATAGATTTGAATACATGATACCAGATCGACTCGAATCTATTCCGAAAAAGTTTAGTCAAATTTCCATTTTCCATACCTATTTGGTAGGAAGACGCTTCACAGCATCAAGTTCAACAAGTCACCAAAAATTAAATTTACAAGCTACAATCATCATTTAGTATATGTGTAAAATTTAAAAAATACTATACTATGTGTGCTCGTTGTGAGGCAGCTTGGAGCATATTATAAAGTCGATGCTCCTGAACTGGTTTTCATGATTGCATTAAAACTGGACCAACTGGCCGTGACATGGTTGGTTGGGAGGTCTGCATGAGAAGTTTTGAAATTAGGTTCTGAAGTACGCTATAAAACTCTGATGCAACCTCGTTTGTTACTTGGGAAATGAGCTATGGCATTGGAAATTGTGTAAACCTCGTTTGTAACCTTGGACGGACTGTAGACTGCACTAACAAATTTACTGTTCAACATTGCACATAGAAGATCTGGCGTGCAAAGGAACGACAATATCATCACTCGGTCAACTCTACCAAGACAAAGTATATGTTTTTGGCAAATATGGTTTCCTTGTCATACGTAGGTATTGTTAGGTTGGGCTGTGTGGAAGTACTATCATGCTCTTCAACTCATCGTTTGAATCATTGTTTCAGAAAGTAATAGAATACCAAATTCAATAGGGTTACGGGTGGAATTCCTGGCTGGGTCGTATTTCCGGCACAGGTTCAAAACTCAAAAAATTAACACAATTTTGCCAAAATTCCGCAATTGCGGATTTAAACTTGTATCTAAGCGCAATAGCTTGCCAGAAATACCTTCTGATACCTTTCTGAAGTTTTCAAAGCAGTTCAGTGCAAAACATGTAAATTTTCGACTCTTTCTCCGATTCTTACGTGTTAATTTGTTTGACATCTCATTTTGCTATCCAGATCATGATTTGTTGCTGTTGAGCTATCGCCATTTGCTCGGGTTCTTGGCGGTTGACCGATTGAAATTCTACAATCGACTCCGCCAGTATCGCTACCAGAATGGTTATGTTGTGTGATCTCGAGAGCGGTAAAATTGAATTTATATTCAAATTTGACATGCCTCTCCGAATCGGAATGAAGTTTACGCAAGCGAAAATAAAATATGCGGTAGCTTCTTTGCCTTATCTGGCAATTTCCTGCATCCCCACCCATCATCATCATCGCCGTCTTTGTAGTCTTCTTTGTCCAAAGCACGGACGGGAGGGATGCAAGCAATGCGCGTAGGAGGGCGACAGTGAATCTGACAGCTTCCTTCTCCGGTTATCCCCGCGGGCCTGGTATCTGATCCAGTGATGCCATGACTGTAGGGCACGACGTCGTTGTTTGGGTCGTCGGCGGGGTCAGGGTGGCAGTGCGAGCGAATGTGTGTGGGAGTGAGAACAAACGACATTATGTGGGGGTATAAAAAAACGGCACTTTCTCCGGCCCGAACCCCCGGCACTGGATCAACCAACCACAAGCCCAGACCACATGAACAAAGTAATATAATCTTGAAGTCTATTTTATGTATATTGCATGCAAAGCTCCGCGCCTTTTTTCCCGGAATTGGATTCACTTTTGGAGGGTGTTTTAAAGCATAAACAACGGACAAACAGCGACCAGATTGCAGAAAACGGATCCGACAAAACAGCCGGGAGGAAGTTGGACGGGGCAAAAAAACTCGACCAAAGAGTCAAAGACAAATAAAAATGTAAAACAACGAAGCGTTTTAATTTAAATAAAAATGGAATTTGAGTGAAAACGCTCCTCTCGGCAATTGTACTGCAGTAAGGGTATGTCTCGTTTGGCATGGTTTGAATTGAATGGAAATCATCTAGAAAAAAAAAACAAATAAGCATATTCTGAAAAACTGATTGATGTTTTTACATTATTTTACAATATTTTGTTGGCTCAATGTTAATAACACAATAAACGCAACTGATTGATATTTCTTCTGCAAAACCTTAGATTCTTTACACGTGAATACATCCACATTTAAGGTTCCCCCAAACACACGCGACGCGACAGTCGCGACGCGATTCTATCGCTTGGCGACAGCGATTCTGTCGCCGTTGGTATGGAAGCGTAAATAGAACATTACCTGCAGCGACCCAACGATAGAATCGCGGCGACTAGTTGTCGCCGTCGCGGCGATGAAATCGCTCAGGTCTGGGGGAGCCTTTATATTGAAAAAGTTGTCGCGTTGTGTGTCGTACGCAATTTTCAAGTTCGCGCTTCAGTATTCCACCTTCCGATAGCCGAATACCGTTCACTCATATCGCACACCCTTCCTCAGCGGTAGGCAGCCGAGTAGACACGCCGGAAGCGTGGCGTTCATTTGGAAGGTAGTGGCTTAGGCTGGACGGTTCATGGGGTGCACAATTTATGTTCCTTGTGTGGCTCTTTATCCCCGCTCCGCCAGCTCAACGGGCACTCGCCAGTTAAGCGAGTGAATCTGACACCGGGCCTCACGAACGGCCACCAAGCGACCCACTGAGAGAGCAGCTTCCTAAGCGAGCTTTAAGTGAAATGTCAAGTATTAAGAGCTCCGAGTCCGTTCTTTTTTTCCTGTGGGAAATTTTTTACTCAATGAACAAAGTTTAGCAATAAAATAAATACTCCTAACGAGGACCGGAGACCGGAGAAGCGGTCCTGCTTTTGTCTTTTGTTGTTCTTATTTTATCACTCATTGGTTTGTCTGAGCTGATGAGGAAACTATCTCCATTCAAATGGAGTTGGTATTGTAGCTGTAGTACTCTAAGGGAACGTAATTCGGAGATTTAATTTTACTTGTTGAATTGCTTTTAATTTGCCTTCGTTGAAACCAATCAGTGAGAGTTACGGCTTAATTGTACTCAGCACGTTTTACCACTTAAAGTGGAGTTTCGATGGTAAATGTGTAACACGCCGTCGACCTATTTTAGCATCAGGATGCCGCCGATTTTTTCGAATAACAATACAAATCTATGCTATTTAAAATTTACTGGCTGACCCAGCAGATGTTGTTGGATTGTTGCCGCGGCTGGAGACACCGTGGAAGTCGTGGATGATTCGGCAGACCATTTGATTTAAACTCCTGGACAATTTGGAGCTATTGCAACATCTCATTTTCCAGTATTTGAGACACAAGTAAAATACATATGCTTGGGGGACATAATTGGATTGATACTGCGATTGGGGACATCATGGAAGTCCATTTGATCCAAACTCCAGCACAATTTGAAAATCCTACGCCTCCCATTAACTTGGGATTGAAACGCAAATGGAAGACATATACTCGGAAAACATAATTGGGTTGTTACCACGGCTTGAGATATCATGGACGTCGTCGTTGATTCGGTAGATCATATGATTTGTGTGCAGGACAATGTGGAGATTTGACAACATCTTATCTACCAGGATTTGAGACACAAATGAAAAACAAATATTCGGAGGACATAACTGGGTTGAAAACGCGGCCTAAGACAAGGAAGTCATGATTGATTTGTTAGATCATTTAATCCCAATCCCAGGAGAGGTGTGCGGGAAAATTATTGACAGGGGTGCCATCACTGTTTGCTGCATTTTGAGTTACCTGAAACTTCTAAAACAATGAATGGGGTGGTTGCTGTACATCATCAATTATCATCATGCACACTATTTTGAGTTCTCCCTGCCACACTATTCGGAGCAATCCAAAAGTGCAACTCGGAAATCTACGCATTCCTTGACGACGGATCATCGGTGACGCTCGTGGAGCTTTCAGTTGCAAATGCCCTCGGAGTAAGGAATCATTGACATCGTCATTAATAAGAAGTCAGAAAGAGTTAAAACTATATGGGACGTAACGACGAAAGTGGACAGCTTGTCGTTGGATTCTATCCTGCTCAAAGCTCCGGATTTCCTAGGGCCGTTATTATCGGTGATACTCCCTTACCGGGAACGCCAAGTGGCAGTGTCAGCGGACATTAAATAAAATTGTAATCCGTGAAGAAGACCCAGATCTACCGATGAGCATCCAGAAATCTGATGTGGCGTCAACTCATCGATGATTCCATGATTTCCACGAAAAGAGAAATGTTACAAACGGTGATCAACATATACGGCGCTTTTGTACTGGCAGCGTCGTTAATTGTTCACGGTAAAATCCTGAGCGAAGAAATGTGGCGGTATGGACAGAATTGCTCAAAATGGATGGTTTTCGTATTTGTATTTCTAGAACCGGAAAGTATGAACAATTCGACTTTGTTGTTTCAAAGGGCAAAAGTCGCAAACGTAAACATTGACTTCTTCTGCTAATTTCAGAAAGATTAGAGACTTCTGGCGGTATTTTCCATTTCCGTTCGATAGAAGGCGCGGAGCGCCACCAGTTCCAAATGGTTGTTGTTCCGTGCGGTAAGACGCACGGCTACAAACCAAGATCATGCTGAGGGTGGCTGGGTTCGATTACCGGTGCCGGTCTAGACAATTTTCGGATTGGAAATTGTCTCGACTTCCCTGGGCATAAAAGTATCATCGTGTTACCCTAATGATATACGAATGCAAAAATGGTAACTTGACTTAGAAACTTCGCAGTTAATAACTGTGGAAGTGCTTAATGAACACTAAGCTGCGAGGCGGCTTTGTCACAGTGTGGGGATGTAATGCCAGTAAGAAGAAGAAGAAGGAAACAGGAGATCGGTCGGGGAAGGGTCATTTGGCTGAAACCCAATCGGCCGAAAACCATTTGGGCGAATGCCACTAGCCAGAACAGACCATTGGGCCGAAAATCGTTTGGCCGAAAGCGTCATTTGGCCGAAAGGGTCGTTTGGCTGAATGGGTTATTTGGCCGAAAGGTTCATTTGGCCGAATGGGTCGTTTGACCGAAAAGGTCAATTGGCGGAATGGGTCAATTGGCTGAAAGAGTCGTTCGGCCGAATGGATCGTTTGGCCGAAAGGGTCGTTTGGCCGAATGGGTCATTTGGCCGAAAGGTTCATATGAACGAATGGGTCGTTTGGCCAAAAGGGTCAATTGGCCGAATGGGTCATTTGGCTGAAAGGGTCACAGTGGGGAAAATCCTACCCAAAAAGGTATCTATTTATTGCGGCTACTTGCTGCGGTAGAAAAATACCCTTCCTTAAGGGAAAATCGATTGGTGCTATTTGCGTTCACCGGAAGTTAAGGGAACTGGCCGTTTTGCCCCATTTACCTCTAAAAAACATATATTTTCTATGGGACTTATACTTAAAAACCGATTGCGGCTAACTACTCCTATGTTTACTAATGCTAATTTTGTAGAGAATACGTATGGTAAACATTCCGGCCCTGGGTCGTGACTGGAAGGGGCTGTTTTGCCCCATTTTCTTCTGAAAAATGCATTTTTTCTATGACAGCTACCCTTGAAAACCGATTGCGGCTAACTACCCGTATGTTTTCTGATGCTATTTCAGTAGAGAATAAGTTTGGTATGAATTCCGACCCCAAATCATGACTGCAAGTGGCTGTTTTGCCCCATTTACCCCTAAAAACATATTTTTTCTATGGGAGCTATACTTAAAAACCGATTGCGGCTAACTACTCCCTATGTTTTCTATTATTAATTTTGCAGAGAATACGTATGGTAAATATTCCGGCCCCGGGTGGTGACTGGAAGGGGTTGTTTTGCCCCATTTTCCTTTGAAAAATGCTTGTTTTCTATGACAGCTACTCTTTAAAAAAAATTGCAGCTAACTTCCCCTATGTTTTCTAATGCTATTTTAGTAGAATATAAGTATGGTATGCATTCCGACCCCAAATCATGACTGCAAGTGGCTGTTTTGCCCCATTTACACCTAATGAACTTATTTTTCTTATGGCAGCTATACTTAAAACCCGAACGCGGCTAACTACTCCTATGTTTTCTGATGCTAATTTTGTTGAGAATGCATATGCCATACACACCGAATCTAAATCGCAACTGAAAGGGCCCGTTTTGCACCATGTACCCCTGGAAAACACTTATTTTTTCTATGGCAGCTATACTTAAAAACCGATTGCAGCTCACTACTTCTATGATTTCTGATGCTTATTTGGTAAACAATACGTATGGTGTATATTTCGGCCCTAGATCGTGACTGGAAGTGGCTATTTTGCCCCACTTTCCTCTGAAAGTAGCATTTATTCTATGGAAGTTACTATTTAAAACCGACTGCGTATAACTGATTCTATTTTTTTATACTAATTTTGTAGAGATTACGATTGGTATGTATTCCAGCCCAGGATCGTGACTGGAAGTGCACTTTCCTATAAAAATGCATTTTTCCGCGACAGCTGCATTTTAAAAACAATTATCATTAATATCTTTTTTGTTTTGAAATGCAAATGCAAATTCAGTGTTTATTACGAATGGTACATATCTTGTTATGTCTTGACTGAAATATTCGAAAACGGGTTGTCATGATCTAAGGCAGGCATAAACACCATACGTTTCTCTACTAAATTACCATCAGGAAACATAAAAACAAATCTCGCTTAACTTTTCAAAAGGTCCTAAGTAACATTTTTTTCATGAATTAATTTGAATAGCGCAATCAACAGACCAATATGAAAGCTTTTGATTGCACTACTCAAATTAATTCATGAAAAAATGTTACTTAGGACCTTTTGAAAAGTTAAGCGAGAAATAGTCGCAATCGGTTTAAATCGTTGCTGTCATAGAGAATATGCATTTTAGAGGAAAATGGGGCAAAACAGCCCCTTCAGTCACGATTCAGGGCCGGAATATATACAATACGTATTCTCTACAATATTTACCTTAGAAAACATAGGAGTAGTCAGCCACAATCAGTTTTTAAGTATAGCTGCCATGGAAAAATGTGTTTATTAGGAGTAAATGGGGCAAAATAGCCACTTACAGTCATGATTTAGGGTCGGAATACATACCATACTTATTCTCTACTAAAATAGCATCAGAAAACATAGGGGCAGTTAGCCGCAATCGGTTTTAAAGAGTAGCTGTCATAGAGAAAATGCATTTTTCAGAGGAAAATGGGGCAAAACAGCCCCTTCCAGTCACGACCCAGGGCCGGAATGTTTACCATACGTATTCTCTACAAAATTACCATTAGAAAACCTAGGAGTAGTTAGCCCCAATCGGGTTTTAAGTATAGCTCCCATACAAAAAATATGTTTTTTAGGGGTAAATGGGGCAAAACAGCCACTTGCAGTCATGATTTGGGATCGGAATACTCTTATTCTCCACTAAAATAGCATCAGTAAACATAGGAGTAGTTAGCCGCAATCGGTTTTTAAGTATAGCTCCCATATAAAAAATATGTTTTTTAGGGTAATGGGGCAAAACGGCCAGTTCCATAATTTCCAGTGAACGAAAATAGCACCAATCGATTTGTCGTGAATTTTCCCTTAAGGAAGGGTATTTCTTTGCCGCAGCAAGTTGCCGCAATAAATAGGTACCTTTGTGGGTCACTTTTTCCCCACTGTGGGTCGTTTGGCCGAATGGGTCGTTTGGCCGAAAAGGGTCATTTGGCCGAAAGAGTCGTTTGGCCGAAAGGGTCATTTGGCCGAAAGGTTCATTTGGCCGAAAGGGTCGTTTGGCCGAATAGGACATTTGGCCGAATAGGTCATTTAAGGTTCTATCACGAACGCCCGAATGACACTCGCCCGAATGACAAACGCCCGAAAAGACCAAACGCCCGAAAAGACCATTCGCCCGAATGGACCACTCGCCCGAAAAGACCATTCGCCCGAATAGACTACATGCCCGAATAAAATCTTCACCTTACTTGATGATAAGATTTTTATGACTAATAAAAAAGAAATAGTATATTTGATTTTCTACTTATCTCATATTTGGTTGTACACGTCTCTCACATGTATCTGAATATTCGATTCGTTTATGCGTGAAATAATAAGAAAAATAACGACGTTATGAACTTTCTTTTCCATAACATTCAACTAATGACTTGATTTCTTTATATACGTATTCATAAAGTCCTTAAAGGTAGCTTCACACCTCGGGAATTTGGTCCGGAACGAAACATTTTTTTCCCCAGGGCACAGGGACCAAAAACTGGCGGAAAAATTTCCCGAGGTGTAAGACCCCATTTAACATTAATTATAAATAAAATTTACTCATCACTGTCTTGCAATCCATTCACATAGAAAAAAATGTCAGTTTCAATTGCTCAGCATTGTTGAGAGATTCAGATATTGAAATATGTTTCCTGTATGCTGGTCACTTATACCGGTCCACAAACATCCTGAAATGAATCTAATGCGAAAAATAACGTTGCAAGGGTATTTATTTAAGCCGATCGTCAAAAATAAGAGGCGCAAATAGGAATTCACCCTTCTTTTCTTCATGCATTGTTGTGTGTACATACTAAATGTATTGAAGACATGATTTTTTCCCTAAGTATTAAGGTTCAAGCAAAATTCGTTTTAAGAATAAGCAAAAACGAGCAACGTCGTATAATGCAACGCAGGTGGCGACGTGATGAACTCTTATAACCTACAGAATGTGACGATATATAGTATATACTATTGGATTTTAAGATGGCTGAGTTTCAAGTCAAGTTTCAAGGATGTTTCTTTCTCCTCAACCAAAGTTTTGTTTTTAGAAAACATCAGTGATTATCGTTACAATTGGCATTCTGGAAGGATTACAGACTTCAACTTGCCTATAAAAAGTTTGTTACCTTAGCACTTTTTTCATGTTAAGATATAACAAAGGAGATTCGAAAATCTTGCCCAAAGAAACGTATTTTTTTTTATGTAAGCAAGTATTATATGAATGATGTGTACCCGTTAGGCATAATGGACGTTATACATAAATGACCCAAAGAACAGTCCATGACATAAAGAAGGCAGAATTATGCCAAACAACCAATATGCCTAACGTACACACTTAACTCATTTCACCGTATTCGGTAAATTTTACCGAAATCTCAACAGCAGAACTGTTCGGTAATTCATTTTACAGATTTTTTGTAATTTTTTTTCATTGCTCAACTGTCAAAATCACCGAAAATCAGTTAAATTATTTACCGAACAGTTCTGCTGTTGAGATTTCGGTAAAATTTTACCGAATTCGGCGATTTATTTTAAGTGTGTACATTATCCCTAACGTCCGTAATGCGTAACGTCCATTATGCCTAACGTAGCGGACTCATGTGAATGGTCACTAATTAACGCACAAAAAGACCACTAGAGACCCCTTTTTCTCCTTTCACTATGGTCGGTCTATGAAAATACCCTAAACAGTATTCCTCGAATTTCCAATAACGTTTTAGTGTGGCACAATAAGGGATATACGCTTTTGAAACGAGCAGTTTTACAGCGTTCCAAAACAGTTCCAACTAGAAGAAAGAAATGCGACCACTGATACCCTACGACCACTAAAAGGTAAGAAGACATCTAAAATAGCAGAAAAGAATGAAAAACTAGACAAACTGGTATGTTCATATATTCCAGGTGATTGGCATATTTTTTTCTTTTAATATGATTAGGAAAAATAACTTTTCGGGCGAATGGAATTCGGGCGACTGTTACATTGGGCGTTTCTCATTCGGGCGAATTGAATTCGGGCGTTTGTGATTGAATCGTCATTTAGCCGAATAGTTCATTTGAAAAGTGAGAAATTAACAATGAGAAGTGAGACGTCTCACTTCACATTGTGAAAAGTGAGTGGTGTGAAGTGGGTAGTGAGACGTATATATACCCACTTCGCACTACTCACTTTTTACATCGAGAAGTGATAAATGAAGAGTGAGAAGTGAGACATCTTATTTCTGACTCCTTATTTCATACTTCTCGCTGCAAAAAGATAGTAGTGAGATGTCTCACTAATCACTTCGCACTACTCACTTTTCACAGTGATAATTGAGAAATGAGAAACAAGAAGTGAGAAGTGAGACGTCAGACTGACTCGTCTGACGTCACTCCTCATGTATCACTTCTCGATGTAAAAAGTGAGATGCACAAAGTGAGTTGTGAGACGTGCCACTACTCATTTCGCGTTCCTCTTTTTTTACAGTGAGAACTGAGAAATGAGTATTGAGAAGTGAGACGTCTGCGAAGTGGGTATTGAGACGTTTTATTACTCATTTCGCGCTTCTCACTTTTTACAGTGAATTTAGTGGAATGTCTTCACTTGTCATAAGACGAGTTTGTACATTCCCATTTAATTCCACTTAATTGTATCTTGACAGATACGTACTTTGACCTCAACAGTAAGGCCGTCTTCAGTATCTCGTACTTGACTCGACTTAACTTCGACTTAAGTCGAGTCAAGTACGAGACACTGAAGATGCTACTGTTGAGGTCGAAATATATCTGTCAAGATACAAGTAAGTGGTGGAATTCAATAGTTGTAAAAAACTCGTCTTATGACAAGAAAAAAAAGTTTCTTAAAAACTCCGGAAAGCAATGGCCGATTTGGCCAATTTTCAATAGCAAAAATTAGGAATGCGATCTTTTAAAAGCTATAGGCACACTCCAAAACCGAACTTTGAATAGAAGACTCGGAGACCCATAGTGTTATATACCAATCGACTAAGCTCGACGAATTGAGGTGATGTCTGTATGTGTGTATGTATGTATATATGTATGTATGTGTGTGTATGTGTACAAAACAACGTAAAACACACTTTTTGTATTTAGCCTTATTCGATTTGCTAGCAACAGAAAAATTGGCTCAATCGGCCATTGCGTTCCGAAGCTATTAAAAAAACATTGTTTTTTCCACATTTTAACCAAGGGTCCCTTGGGTTTTTTTTTCAAAACCGAAACTTTTTTTTTTCAAAAACTGCTACAATTCATCTCAATAAGCGCAAATAAATGTGAATTGATGGAAATAACTGAATCTATTTCACTAAAGTGCAATTTTGACCTCTCTTATGTGCTTTTCTCGTTTCATTTTATAATACACGAGAAAGGCACCTTCACCGCTAGGTGGATTATTCTGGGTTTTTTTCTTTTGTTTGAGAAACTACATATGTGCACGCACTTTGAAGATCAATTATGGAGTATGTACTGCTTGCAGTTTTTGTACTGCAAGTTTCCAAGGGGGATGAGTTTTGCCAAAAACTATTGATCTGTATCGAAAAAATATATTCCATTTTGCAACTCAAGTTAAACGATTTGAAAAAAAAACCCAAATTAATCAACCTAGCGGTGACGATGCCTTTCTTGATTAAATCAAGATATACTGAAGGTGGTAACTTCGTTTTTTCCAATTCCTATCTACCAAAAATGTTGGCAATTTTGTTTTTCTGTAAAATAAGCATAATACATTATGTTATAATAGGTTATAATCAAGTTATGACGATCGATCGATCAACTCCTCACCCCCCTTCGCCAAGGCCCCGATGCCAGTTTTGAACGAATCCTAAATATAAATAGAAGACAAACAAAACTGCATACATAATATAATATGGAAATAAGGAGATGTATAAAACGAAAACTATATTCAAATTTGCTCTTGAAATCACCCAAACTTCACCTTAACTCCACACCACCCAAAACAAACAGCATGTTGAAGCATCAATGAAACCGCTCTTTTCCCCTTGCAATGTATGACACAAAACAAACGCAAACACCACCATGGCCACGAGCGTACGAAGCAGTAGTTGATCGTGTCGTTATCGAGTGCAGTTTCTGTTGCCAACGTTGAAACTTACAACTGTGTTGGTGCGAATGTGAATGAACATTGCAAGCTTTGAAAAGCTTTGTTCGTTGCGTTAGCGTTATCGATATTGCCGTAGCGAGGTTTCTAACCCATCGAGCAAACGTAATTTATATTATAGCAAGGCAGCATGCTCAATGCTCGTAGTCCCGTTTATATGGGAAAAAATGGAAAACTGCCTAAACCATTTTCCTTGTCAGCTGCGAACGCATTAATCAATCTTGATGAAATTAAATAGCATGTAATTAGAAGACTGGCTCTGCGGAATGCAACTTGTTGCGATAAAATCAGTTGAGTCTAAGTACATGAAAATCGTGTGAGTTTTTGAGGTTTAAAAAGTGACCATACAGACATACGAACATACACACACATACATATACACACAGACATCACCTCGATTCATCAAACTGAGTCGAATGGTATAAGAAACTTTTCTATCAGTCAGATATTCCTGTAAAAAGTTCGTTTTCAGAGTGAAATGATAGCCTTTCGGTACAACTTTGTTGTACGAGAAAGAGCAAAAAGTAATAATATAAAAATTAGAAATGGGAATGTTTTAGTTATCAATCTTGTCGACTCTTCTGGATATTTTTCACAAGTTCTTAGATCAGATGCACCTAGTATGAACTAATTTTAGACCGATAATAGATTTTTATCGAATATGGATAGAGAAAAGTTGATCAAAACCAATAACAGAAGGTGAATTGAAAACTGTTTTACTTCGTTGATCAAAGAAAAAGTCACCAGGTCCTTACGGCCTTACATATGAAGTATTATTGAAAAGCTCTGATAGTGGTAAGCACGATATTCTTCAAATTTTTATCTCCTACTTAGGTGGAACAATGTTACTGAAAATGTATTATAAATGGTGGAATCTTAGGGAATATCCATTAATTACGTAACGCAAATATTAACCATTTTCAAAACCCCTCCCTCCTATGTCACACTTTTTGGATGAGGGATCCAAAAATGTTGTATGGATCGTCACACTTCAGGTAACCTCCTTCCCCTTCTAAGCGTTATGTAATTTGTGGATGTTCCTTAGCAGAAAATTCTCGTGTGACTGTCGTACAGCAGCAGTGGAGTGACAATTTTACGCTCACTTCGGATTAACGTTTGGTTACTGTAAATGATTGCAAAGGTGCATTTTTTTCCAAGATTTTCCACTAAGATGCGGTTCTTTACAGAACCAGCATTTTATACAAAAGAAGATAGAGTCCATACAAATTTTCTACGAAGTACAAATCATAAACGCTTAGCGGTGGCAGAAATTTGAAGTTGGTAGCAGTTGACGATGCTGGATTAATAACAAAGAAACGCAGTGTAAAAATTGGAACAGCACCTGGATGGAACACGTATATCTAGTTGGTTGTTGGTTGGTTGGTTGTTACGCCCTTTTCAAATGTTGGTCTAGTATTCAGTTCAAAATCTAGTTGGATCATATGATCACAAAGAGCAGCAACGATGGGGTAGGAGGGCTTCAAAAGGGCTGTAATATACTACATCATTTATGGACGTTCCCTTATTGAAAAAGATTTGTGGACTATGAATCCGAAATAAATAAGTGTTAATGAATGAAAGCGACACCACAGTTATTTTACAGATTTGATGATGAAATTAGATTTTCTATAAAAACTGGAACGGTCCTTTGCCAAGCAGAAAAGGCTGGGGAAAATATTTTGATCATGTAATGTGGATGAACATTTTAGATAATATTATTCTTGGAATTCATATTTGAGAAAATGTTTATCTCAAATTGCACATGATTAAAACGACGCCATATGTGTTATAAATTCCAAAGTTTATGCGTGGTTTGAGTGAAAAACGTTTGAAGTTTGAGAAATATTTTTGTTAGTAACAAATCAGATCTTCTTCTACTTCTTCAAATCAGATATCTCATCGTAAACATCGACTTACCTTTATTTAAACATAATTTACACCTTAAAATATCGCTAAGGCCCACTCGAAGTTTCACAAGCCAGTTCGTTTAGCATAATGTCGAAAAACGGGAATATATGTTTATAAATGGATGTGATAAATTGTTTTTGCATTCTGCCCAGCAAAAGATATGTTATATCGGTTCTAAGTATCAATAAGATTCTTTTTATTGTATACATTCAACTTTGATCATTTCACGCTAAAGATTTTATTTCTACTTTCTACTACTGCCTTTGCCGAAATGAATCTATAGAACAACAAATGTAATCACATGTTATCTGTTGAGTTTTCGTTTGGCTTTAAACATTTGTAAAACTTCGCATGAACATGATCGGCGCACAGCGTGTCACCCTTTCACGAGCATCACTCGGAATGATCTCGGCATATCCCACAAATCCATTAACTAGAAACAGGGTTGGGCATTGTTCCACAAACTAGAACAAGCGCTGCACACATAAACTTCCAATGCATCATGAAATAACTTGGCTATGAGCTAAATAATTTTGCAAATTCCCTTCGGCAAAGAGCGGACAATCGAGTCAATGAAATCCTGTCATGTATTTTACGATAACAAAAGGAAAACCCATTGACAATTCCAACATCCTGTCCTCGCATTGTAATTTCCCAATGCCCAACGGGCTTCCTTGTCCCTTCCGATGCTCGTTTGCTCGACTGATCCTAGTTTCTAGAACACATGCCACCGGCAGAAGTTCACCAGAATCCATCCGTCCAACAAGTCCACGTTTCCCGACAAACTACGGCCCGGGGTGAGTGAGAGCACAATACACGCTCCTGACACATCGATGTCAAATGCAAATTAAATTTTCACCACATCATCAAAATCTATAACGAAAACGGATTGATTGACAGCGAATGCATAGATCCCCGTTCCGCCCGCACCCAACCTCACATACAATCTGGCGCTGACGACGCCAATGATGGAACAGAATTCTTTGGAGATAGCGGGAAGGAAAAAAATTCGAACAGAGCACAGAACGTGACATCGCTGGGCACCGCCCCGCCAAGTTAGAATCTCTCATTCGTGGTGGGATATTTCCAGCTGGATGTTTATTCAATAAAGTGAAAATAATATTTCAACATCAGCATCGATTGGAACGATATGCAGGTAGATACAAGCCATACAGTCAACAGCAACAACAACAACAAAGCCGATGATGACTCCGGTTGTGAAATATATTTCTAAACCAGCAGAATACGATTTTTAATAACGATGTTCTTCCTTTTGCACTTCCTGACCCTCTGGCGGCACATCTTGCAGTCTTGCAGCCTCATCACTGATAGCTTTATCAACTCTCCGCGCCGCCGCGCCGTGTGTGTGTGTGTGGAACCTCTCGACATGGTTTTATATGAAATATATCTAAAATCTACATCTCAATAACGTGAACATATTTCCACTGGAAATGGGATTTTTGCCATTGGCTTTTGCTGTGTTCCACCCCATCTCTATGGTACAATGAATGGGACGATGCGGTTGGAGGCTGGCTGGCTGACTGTTCGGCGAGTGCCAGGTTCTGAATGAAAATGGCATATCATCGATCGATTGTGCGAAAGGCAATGTGTGTTGGTTTATGCTTTTTCTTGTCGCCTCGCTTCGTTTTCCACGCTTTGTTGTTACAAGACATTGTCTGGTGCCTTCCAGGGTGTGCTACAAGAAGATTATCTCCGTCGTGATAAAACGGCTGCAATGGCGCGTGTAATGCTGGAGCTGTGTCTAGTGCATGTGATGTGCAATTTGATGTAAGCTGTTTGCTACACAAGTTACTCAAAAAGATTGAAGTCAAGAATGAACTATCTGTTCGATATTCGATAATAATTACCGAACTTTCAATACGGTGTCACACACTGAACCACACCTACTCGAAACCGCTAAAAACTCATTTCGCTAAAAACGGGACAACAAAAAGCTGAGAAGGAATTGCTTCGGGTATGTAGGGCACCGGCTGTGCGGACGTCATCCACCACTGGAACTGTCGGACCACCTCTTCAACATGAAGACGAAGTCGGCGCAATGCGCGAAAGCGTACCCTGCGATAGCCGCCGGTAGTCGGGGGATCATCAGTGCGGAAATTTCCTTCAGGAGTCAGGAGGATTCAAGTTAGGATGTTGTAGCTCGACCGCTGAGGGATCGAGACATTGTACAATTAGACAAATATCACTAAGTCCGTCCAGTTATTTGATTTCGCCGTAACATAGATATGATTACACGTAACTTTCTCTCCGGTAGTCCGCTTATAAATGTGAACTTATGGAAACGTTGGATCAAAGTGCTATCACGACCGTTCACATGAGTTGTTCTTATCATTTTTTATTATAAACGAGAAAGGCACCATTATAGCTAGGATTATTCTGTGTTTAATGTTATTGTTAGTTTTGTAAGTTTTTTTCTACTCGTAATAGATATCTTCGTTTCGAATTTTCACCAGAAGCACCATGCTTACCCGTAAGTTGTAACAAGCATTGTTTGCAACTGTTAAGGACACATACTCAAGCTGTACAATGTGTTCGCAACTTTGTGAACTTACCTGCAAAGGAAAGAAAAGAAATATCAATAATCACATTTATTTCAAGAGAATGTTTTGATGATGTATGAAACTCCTGAAATTGTAAAACCCATCTTTCAACCATTGCCTTGATGACTCCAAAAATTGAGAGGGACTCTTCGCCGCAACAGCCTTTATAGTGAACACCCCTTAGTTTAATCATCGCTGGAATCATTGAAGACATCGAATCGCCAGACAACGACAAGGTGTCAAACGAGATGGTGTACAAATGATGAGATAAATTAAAGAAAAAGGAGCCGGATATAAATACGGAAGCGTTGGACAGATTGGATAAAAGCTCTCGAGAAGTTGAATGAATTGCGTATACCTCAGTGCTATTTTCCGGGATACGATCCACAAATTTTTAACACTTTGGAGCTGCGAATGCCTGAGCGCTTGCATCGACAAACACATGCATCTCCAAAGTGTTGATGTTGAAGCTTTGTGGAAAATAGCACCGAAGTATACGCAATTCCCTCAACTTATTGAGAATTGTTATCCAATTTGCCCAACGCTTGCCAATGTCCTCCGGAATATCTTTGTCCCATTCTGTCTTACTCCTCCACATATTTTGTATGATTACTTTTCCATGGATTGCAATGGCCACTACCAAACCGAGAGGGTCGTAAATACTCATGACCAACCAAAGCATTTCCCTTTTCGTAGGAACCGCAGAAACGTCTAGCTGATTACGTACTTTCTCGTCGAACTGCAGTGAAAACGCGAACTTATCCTCCTTTTGAATCCACGCCATCCCCAAAACTCGGTCGAATCCAATCTCCTTCTCCGACAGCATGGCTTTAATCGACTTTGGATTTACTTCACCTGGATTGTCTATGACTTTTTCGACATCCAATTGCGGATATGGAATCCTGCTCGACGGTACACCTCGATCACCTACTTCGCTACTTCAACCGCTTCCTTCACCGTATCGAAACTGTCTAGTCGTCCACATAGTGTCTCTTTCTTGTGGGGAATAAAGTGAGTCTGAAAAATGCATTTGCATTTGTTGGTTACATTGATGGATAAGTGGAACGTATTTCTTATTTCATGATAAAAATAATGAAACAAACTAAAATATTTAAAAATGACATTAATAGAAAAAATAATAACGAATTTGAAATTCAATCGTAGTTGGCATTTGAAATGCAAGCATACTAAGAAGCTAATGAGAAGAAATTTGAAATTCAATCTCAGTAGGCTGACAGGAATTCTAGATGATTCGAACGGTGAAAATAAACGATCATTCAGTGTTATGTTTTTGAGGCGTGAACATGCGAATTATCCTTCGGTGTTCCGCGCTTGTTTTCGTTGGTAAAAGACAAATCGGAAGACGGATTTGCTTGGCTACGACAATGACGTAGTCGTTGCTCCCTACAAGGTAAGAAAGGTCAGCAGTAGAAGAAAAGCTGAATGAGGCAAAAAAATATGGTAAGGCTCCGACGTGAAAAATATGGCAAAACAAAATTATTGGTGAAGGGTAAAAAAAAGGTAAACCCCAGACGAGATATGGCAAAAAATAGTGGTAAGCCTCAGTCTGAAAAAATGGCAAAAAATAATGGTAAGCCTAAGTTGGAAAAGAGAAAGACAAAAAAAGATTAGCCATGATATGCTAAGGGCATATAGAAAGAGAGAGAGAACGCGAGAAAATAATATGGCAAAAAAAATTAAGAAAAGTCATAAAAAAAAAAATACATCAGTTTGGATTGTATATAGATTTGATTTGGATTGGATTCAGGTGGATTTGGATTGGTTTGGATTTGATTTGGGTGGTTGGATTGGTTTGGGTGGTTTGGATTGGTTTGGATTGGATTTGGATTGGTTTGGATTGGTTTGGATTGGTTGGATTGGTTTGGATTGGTTTGGATTGGTTTGGATTGGATTTGGATTGGTTTGGATTGGTTTGGATTGGTTTGGATTGGTTTGGATTGGTTTGGATTGGTTTGGATTGGTTTGGATTGGTTTGGATTGGTTTGGTTGGATTTGGATTGGTTTGGATTGGTTTGGATTGGTTTGGATTGGTTTGGTTGGTTTGGATTGGTTTGGATTGGTTTGGTTGGTTTGGATTGGTTTGGTTGGTTTGGATTGGTTTGGATTGGTTTGGTTGGTTTGGATTGGTTTGGATTGGTTTGGATTGGTTTGGATTGGTTTGGATTGGTTTGGGTGGTTTGGATTGGTTTGGATTGGTTTGGATTGGTTTGGATTGGTTTGGATTGGTTTGGATTGGTTTGGATTGGTTTGGATTGGTTTGGTTTGACTTGGGTTGGTTTGGATTGGTTTGGATTTGGATTGGTTTGGATTGGTTGGATTGGTTTGGATTGGTTTGGATTGGTTTGGATTGGTTTGGTTGGTTTGGATTGGTTTGGATTGGTTTGGATTGGTTTGGTTGGTTTGGTTGGTTTGGATTGGTTTGGATTGGTTTGGATTGGTTTGGATTGGTTTGGATTGGTTTGGTTGGTTTGGATTGGTTTGGATTGGTTTGGTTGGTTTGGATTGGTTTGGTTGGTTTGGATTGGTTTGGATTGGTTTGGATTGGTTTGGATTGGTTTGGTTGGTTTGGATTGGTTTGGATTGGTTTGGATTGGTTTGGATTGGTTTGGTTGGTTTGGTTGGTTTGGATTGGTTTGGTTGGTTTGGATTGGTTTGGATTGGTTTGGATTGGTTTGGATTGGTTTGGTTGGTTTGGATTGGTTTGGTTGGTTTGGATTGGTTTGGATTGGTTTGGATTGGTTTGGATTGGTTTGGATTGGTTTGGATTGGTTTGGTTGGTTTGGATTGGTTTGGATTGGTTTGGATTGGTTTGGATTGGTTTGGATTGGTTTGGTTGGTTTGGATTGGTTTGGATTGGTTTGGTTGGTTTGGATTGGTTTGGATTGGTTTGGTTGGTTTGGATTGGTTTGGTTGGTTTGGATTGGTTTGGATTGGTTTGGATTGGTTTGGATTGGTTTGGATTGGTTTGGATTGGTTTGGATTGGTTTGGATTGGTTTGGTTGGTTTGGATTGGTTTGGATTGGTTTGGATTGGTTTGGTTGGTTTGGATTGGTTTGGATTGGTTTGGATTGGTTTGGATTGGTTTGGATTGGTTTGGATTGGTTTGGATTGGTTTGGATTGGTTTGGATTGGTTTGGATTGGTTTGGATTGGATTTGGTTGGTTTGGATTGGTTTGGTTGGTTTGGATTGGTTTGGATTGGTTTGGATTGGTTTGGTTGGTTTGGATTGGTTTGGATTGGTTTGGATTGGTTTGGTTGGTTTGGATTGGTTTGGTTGGTTTGGATTGGTTTGGATTGGTTTGGATTGGTTTGGATTGGTTTGGATTGGTTTGGATTGGTTTGGATTGGTTTGGATTGGTTTGGATTGGTTTGGATTGGTTTGGTTGGTTTGGATTGGTTTGGTTGGTTTGGATTGGTTTGGATTGGTTTGGATTGGTTTGGATTGGTTTGGTTGGTTTGGATTGGTTTGGATTGGTTTGGATTGGTTTGGATTGGTTTGGATTGGTTTGGATTGGTTTGGATTGGTTTGGATTGGTTTGGATTGGTTTGGTTGGTTTGGATTGGTTTGGATTGGTTTGGTTGGTTTGGATTGGTTTGGATTGGTTTGGGATTGGTTTGGTTGGTTTGGATTGGTTTGGATTGGTTTGGTTGGTTTGGATTGGTTTGGATTGGTTTGGATTGGTTTGGATTGGTTTGGTTGGTTTGGATTGGTTTGGATTGGTTTGGATTGGTTTGGATTGGTTTGGATTGGTTTGGTTGGTTTGGGATTGGTTTGGTTGGTTTGGTTTGGATTGGTTTGGATTGGTTTGGATTGGTTTGGATTGGTTTGGTTGGTTTGGGATTGGTTTGGATTGGATTTGGATTGGTTTGGATTGGTTTGGTTGGTTTGGATTGGTTTGGATTGGTTTGGATTGGTTTGGATTGGTTTGGATTGGTTTGGTTGGTTTGGATTGGTTTGGTTGGTTTGGATTGGTTTGGATTGGTTTGGATTGGTTTGGATTGGTTGGATTGGTTTGGTTGGTTTGGATTGGTTTGGATTGGTTTGGATTGGTTTGGATTGGTTTGGATTGGTTTGGATTGGTTTGGATTGGTTTGGATTGGTTTGGATTGGTTTGGATTGGTTTGGTTGGTTTGGATTGGTTTGGATTGGTTTGGATTGGTTTGGATTGGTTTGGTTGGTTTGGATTGGTTTGGATTGGTTTGGTTGGTTTGGATTGGTTTGGATTGGTTTGGTTGGTTTGGTTGGTTTGGATTGGTTTGGTTTGGTTTGGATTGGTTTGGATTGGTTTGGGTTGGTTTGGATTGGTTTGGATTGGTTTGGATTGGTTTGGATTGGTTTGGATTGGTTTGGATTGGTTTGGATTGGATTTGGATTGGTTTGGTTGGTTTGGATTGGTTTGGATTGGTTTGGATTGGTTTGGTTGGTTTGGATTGGTTTGGATTGGTTTGGATTGGTTTGGATTGGTTTGGATTGGTTTGGATTGGTTTGGATTGGTTTGGATTGGTTTGGATTGGTTTGGATTGGTTTGGATTGGTTTGGTTGGTTTGGATTGGTTTGGATTGGTTTGGATTGGTTTGGATTGGTTTGGATTGGTTTGGTTGGTTTGGATTGGATTTGGTTGGTTTGGATTGGTTTGGATTGGTTTGGTTGGTTTGGTTGGTTTGGATTGGTTTGGTTGGTTTGGATTGGTTTGGATTGGTTTGGATTGGTTTGGTTTGGTTTGGTTGGTTTGGATTGGTTTGGATTGGTTTGGATTGGTTTGGATTGGTTTGGATTGGTTTGGTTGGTTTGGTTGGTTTGGATTGGTTTGGATTGGTTTGGATTGGTTTGGTTGGTTTGGATTGGTTTGGATTGGTTTGGTTGGTTTGGTTGGTTTGGTTGGTTTGGATTGGTTTGGTTGGTTTGGATTGGTTTGGATTGGTTTGGATTGGTTTGGATTGGTTTGGATTGGTTTGGATTGGTTTGGTTGGTTTGGATTGGTTTGGATTGGTTTGGATTGGTTTGGTTGGTTTGGTTGGTTTGGATTGGTTTGGATTGGTTTGGATTGGTTTGGATTGGTTTGGATTGGTTTGGATTGGTTTGGATTGGTTTGGATTGGTTTGGATTGGTTTGGATTGGTTTGGATTGGTTTGGATTGGTTTGGATTGGTTTGGTTGGTTTGGTTGGTTTGGTTGGTTTGGATTGGTTTGGTTGGTTTGGATTGGTTTGGATTGGTTTGGATTGGTTTGGATTGGTTTGGATTGGTTTGGATTGGTTTGGATTGGTTTGGTTGGTTTGGATTGGTTTGGATTGGTTTGGATTGGTTTGGTTGGTTTGGTTTGGTTTGGGTGGTTGGATTGGTTTGGGTGGTTTGGATTGGTTTGGGTTGGTTTGGATTGGTTTGGATTGGTTTGGATTGGTTTGGATTGGTTTGGATTGGTTCGGATTGGTTTGGTTGGTTTGGATTGGTTTGGTTTGATTTGGGTGGTTTGGATTGGTTTGGGTGGTTTGGATTGGTTTGGATTGGTTTGGATTGGTTTGGTTGGTTTGGATTGGTTTGGATTGCGTTTGGATTGGTTTGGATTGGTTTGGATTGGTTTGGATTGCGTTTGGATTGGTTTGGTTGGTTTGGTTTGATTTGGATTGGTTTGGATTGGTTTGGATTGGTTTGGATTGGTTTGGATTGGTTTGGATTGGTTTGGATTGGTTTGGATTGGTTTGGTTGGTTTGGATTGGTTTGGTTGGTTTGGATTGGTTTGGATTGGTTTGGATTGGTTTGGTTGGTTTGGTTGGTTTGGATTGGTTTGGATTGGTTTGGTTGGTTTGGATTGGTTTGGATTGGTTTGGGTTGGTTTGGATTGGTTTGGATTGGTTTGGATTGGTTTGGTTGGTTTGGATTGGTTTGGTTGGTTTGGATTGGTTTGGATTGGTTTGGATTGGTTTGGATTGGTTTGGTTGGTTTGGATTGGTTTGGATTGGTTTGGATTGGTTTGGATTGGTTTGGATTGGTTTGGATTGGTTTGGATTGGTTTGGTTGGTTTGGATTGGTTTGGTTGGTTTGGTTTGGTTTGGATTGGTTTGGATTGGTTTGGATTGGTTTGGATTGGTTTGGATTGGTTTGGTTGGTTTGGATTGGTTTGGTTGGTTTGGATTGGTTTGGATTGGTTTGGATTGGTTTGGATTGGTTTGGTTGGTTTGGATTGGTTTGGGATTGGTTTGGATTGGTTTGGATTGGTTTGGATTGGTTTGGTTGGTTTGGATTGGTTTGGATTGGTTTGGATTGGTTTGGTTGGTTTGGATTGGTTTGGTTGGTTTGGATTGGTTTGGTTGGATTGGATTGGTTTGGTTTGGTTTGGTTGGTTTGGATTGGTTTGGATTGGTTTGGATTGGTTTGGATTGGTTTGGATTGGTTTGGATTGGTTTGGGATTGGTTTGGATTGGTTTGGATTGGTTTGGATTGGTTTGGATTGGTTTGGTTGGTTTGGTTGGTTTGGATTGGTTTGGATTGGTTTGGATTGGTTTGGATTGGTTTGGTTGGTTTGGATTGGTTTGGTTGGTTGGATTGGTTTGGATTGGTTTGGATTGGTTTGGTTGGTTTGGATTGGTTTGGTTGGTTTGGATTGGTTTGGTTGGTTTGGATTGGTTTGGATTGGTTTGGTTGGTTTGGATTGGTTTGGATTGGTTTGGATTGGTTTGGATTGGTTTGGATTGGTTTGGATTGGTTTGGATTGGTTTGGTTTGGTTTGGATTGGATTTGGATTGGTTTGGTTGGTTTGGTTTGGTTTGGATTGGTTTGGATTGGTTTGGATTGGTTTGGATTGGTTTGGATTGGTTTGGATTGGTTTGGTTGGTTTGGATTGGATTTGGATTGGTTTGGATTGGTTTGGATTGGTTTGGATTGGTTTGGATTGGTTTGGTTGGTTTGGATTGGTTTGGTTGGTTTGGATTGGTTTGGATTGGTTTGGTTGGTTTGGATTGGTTTGGATTGGTTTGGATTGGTTTGGTTTGATTTGGATTGGTTTGGTTGGTTTGGATTGGTTTGGATTGGTTTGGATTGGTTTGGATTGGTTTGGATTTGGTTTGGTTTGGTTTGGATTGGTTTGGTTGGTTTGGATTGGTTTGGATTGGTTTGGATTGGTTTGGATTGGTTTGGATTGGTTTGGATTGGTTTGGATTGGTTTGGATTGGTTTGGTTGGTTTGGATTGGTTTGGATTGGTTTGGATTGGTTTGGATTGGTTTGGATTGGTTTGGATTGGTTTGGATTGGTTTGGATTGGTTTGGATTGGTTTGGATTGGTTTGGTTGGTTTGGATTGGTTTGGATTGGTTTGGATTGGTTTGGTTGGTTTGGTTGGTTTGGATTGGTTTGGATTGGTTTGGATTGGTTTGGATTGGTTTGGTTTGGTTTGGATTGGTTTGGTTGGTTTGGTTGGTTTGGATTGGTTTGGATTGGTTTGGGATTGGTTTGGTTGGTTTGGATTGGTTTGGATTGGTTTGGATTGGTTGGATTGGTTTGGATTGGTTTGGATTGGTTTGGATTGGTTTGGATTGGTTTGGATTGGTTTGGATTGGTTTGGTTGGTTTGGGTGGTTGGATTGGTTTGGTTGGATTTGGATTGGTTTGGTTGGTTTGGATTGGTTTGGATTGGTTTGGATTGGTTTGGATTGGTTTGGATTGGTTTGGTTGGTTTGGATTGGTTTGGATTGGTTTGGTTTGGATTGGTTTGGTTTGGTTTGGTTGGTTTGGATTGGTTTGGATTGGATTTGGATTGGTTTGGATTGGTTTGGTTGGTTTGGATTGGTTTGGTTGGTTTGGATTGGTTTGGTTGGTTTGGATTGGTTTGGATTGGTTTGGATTGGTTTGGATTGGATTTGGATTGGTTTGGATTGGTTTGGATTGGTTTGGATTGGTTTGGATTGGTTTGGATTGGTTTGGTTGGTTTGGATTGGTTTGGATTGGTTTGGATTGGTTTGGTTGGTTTGGATTGGTTTGGATTGGTTTGGATTGGTTTGGATTGGTTTGGATTGGTTTGGATTGGTTTGGATTGGTTTGGTTGGTTTGGATTGGATTCAGGTGGTTTGGATTGGTTTGGATTGGTTTGGATTGGTTTGGTTGGTTTGGATTGGTTTGGATTGGATTCAGGTGGTTGGATTGGTTTGGATTGGTTTGGTTGGTTTGGATTGGTTTGGATTGGTTTGGATTGGTTTGGATTGGTTTGGTTGGTTTGGATTGGTTTGGATTGGTTTGGATTGGTTTGGGATTGGTTTGGATTGGTTTGGATTGGTTTGGATTGGTTTGGATTGGTTTGGTTGGTTTGGATTGGTTTGGATTGGTTTGGTTGGTTTGGATTGGTTTGGATTGGTTTGGATTGGTTTGGATTGGTTTGGATTGGTTTGGATTGGTTTGGATTGGTTTGGATTGGTTTGGTTGGTTTGGTTGGATTTGGATTGGTTTGGATTGGTTTGGTTGGTTTGGATTGGTTTGGATTGGTTTGGATTGGTTTGGATTGGTTTGGATTGGTTTGGATTGGTTTGGATTGGTTTGGATTGGTTTGGATTGGTTTGGTTGGTTTGGATTGGTTTGGATTGGTTTGGTTGGTTTGGATTGGTTTGGTTGGTTTGGATTGGTTTGGTTGGTTTGGTTGGTTTGGATTGGTTTGGTTGGTTTGGATTGGTTTGGTTGGTTTGGTTGGTTTGGATTGGTTTGGATTGGTTTGGATTGGTTTGGATTGGTTTGGTTGGTTTGGATTGGTTTGGATTGGTTTGGTTGGTTTGGATTGGTTTGGATTGGTTTGGGATTGGATTTGGATTGGTTTGGATTGGTTTGGATTGGTTTGGTTGGTTTGGATTGGTTTGGTTGGTTTGGATTGGTTTGGATTGGTTTGGATTGGTTTGGATTGGTTTGGATTGGTTTGGTTGGTTTGGATTGGTTTGGATTGGTTTGGATTGGTTTGGATTGGTTTGGATTGGTTTGGATTGGTTTGGATTGGTTTGGATTGGTTTGGATTGGTTTGGATTGGTTTGGTTTGGTTGGTTTGGATTGGTTTGGATTGGTTTGGATTGGTTTGGATTGGTTTGGATTGGTTTGGATTGGTTTGGATTGGTTTGGATTGGTTTGGATTGGTTTGGATTGGTTTGGATTGGTTTGGTTGGTTTGGATTGGTTTGGATTGGTTTGGATTGGATTTGGATTGGATTTGGATTGGATTTGGATTGGATTTGGATTGGATTAGGAGTGGATTTGGATTGGATTTGGATTGGATTTTGACTGGATTTGGATTGGATTTTGATTGGATTTTGATTGGATTTTGATTGGATTGGATTTGTGTAGAATGAGGATTGGATTTGGGTTAGATTGGTTTAGCTAATGGTTCAGTAAATCAATAGTTTAAACAGAATTACGTGAGCAATTTAAGGGTAGCGTCAATGCTTTAGAGCCACAGATAATAAATTCACAGCTGTTATTGATATATAAACAACTGCGCCGGTATGAAACAAAGAATTCAATTCAATTCATGTTTTCGTATTAACAGCTCCAAAAAAGAATTCTTAACCGAAAAAAAAGAAATAGTAGAGACATAGAGATATTGTGGTCTGAAAAATGCATTTGCATTTGTTGGTTACATTGATGGATAAGTGGGAACGTATTTCTTATTTCATGATAAAAATAATGAAACAAACTAAAATATTTAAAAATGACATTAATAGAAAAAATGATAACGAATTTGATATTCAATCGTAGTTGGCATTTAAAATGCCAGCATACTAAGAAGCTAATGAGAAGAAATTTGAAATTCAATCTCAGTAGGCTGACAGGAATTCTAGATGATTCGAACGGTGAAAATATGTTTTTGAGGCGTGAACATGCGAGTTATCCTTCGAATTATAGTACGCAGCGATCTTCTTGACTAATCGATGTCTGCCGATACGGCAACTTGACGCTCTTGGTACGGAAACATTACAGATAATAACGGTGTCAGTAAATCAGAACCCTTCTGCAATGATACGCCATCAATTTTCGCCGCTGCGTCCCAGATCACTCTCACTCGAACTTTCCTGGCTTTTTCTCATTCACAACTACTCAAATAGGCAAGAACCATATGTGCGCCGCAGGTCGAATCTTTCGATTTCCTTCGCTGTAGCCTTGAGTATGTAGCACTTGGTTTGGAAACCCACTGTTTGCCGACGTACACTGTGGTAAAGCACCGAACCCTTAGGTAAACGCTTTTCAAGACACTTGAAGTGTCGTTCTGTCATCGGGCGGCTGCCTGGAAACTCCACGTAATCATGCTTCCGGAGTAGGCCCGTCTCGACGTGTGCTTGCTTCCATATTGATGGCCCGTTGTTGTTCCACACCTTTCACACTTGGCACAACAGCGACAAACAGACTCTCGATATCGAAACAGCGACGAACGTACTCATGAAGATCAACTTCAGGCGACACGGCACACATATGGAGTTCCTTATGCATCGTGTTCACTTTTGTTTGCCACACACGGCCCATCCGATTCTGGTCTTCGTTGCTATAGGGTCGGTCAGCTTCCCCCAGCGCAGTTTCAATGTGGCTAGTAAATGGCCATTGCTCTGTCCGATCAGGATTCCTGCCCTACTAACATTGACGGATTTATGATGGTGTAATTGCACACTTGGGGAGTAAATTTGTGTCTCTAAGAGCATCATAAAACCATAATTGTTACTTCGGTGTTACTGCAGACTTGAAACTCTTCACCGGAAGTTTGCTCAGGTGCACAATAGGAAAAAAGGAGGTACACCCAACCAGCGGTTGTTAGATTTTCTAACAATTCTGTATAAGAATCTACCAAAACCTGTATAAGAACTGGGCATATGCGAAATTGTTAGATTCTTATACAAAAAATGTAAGAAAAGCTAACAAAATTGTTAGATTCTAATACAATATTTGTATAAGAATCTAACAATTTCGCATATGCCCAGTTCTTATACAGGTTTTGGTAGATTCTTATACAGAATTGTTGGAAAATCTAACAACCGCCGGTTGGGTGTATTTTTGGCATAGTATCGATTTTTGGCATATTCCACAAAACAAAGGGAAGTTGGTCGCTTTTTGGCTTGCAATAAGCCTGTTGGATGCTAGATAAAATGCTAATAGTCATATGAAGGTTTTAACAATATATTTAAGTCACAGACAAACTGACGCAACACATTTCCTAAAATGATCAAGAAAACACAATTAGCTTCTGGTGTTGAAAATTCACTGGGTAGAACTTCTAAAAACTAACAAGGAAGGTAGAATAGATTCATCAGGCGTCATATTGTGACATCAACGAATTAGAATTAAATTTATTTGATATCTCGTTTTTTTTTGTAATTATAGAATGCATTGTGGCAAGTAGTTAATCAACACACTATTCATCAAACACGTTTATGGTCAAATCTATAATTCGCTTATTATGTAGTAATGTCAAAATTGTAAATTTTGAACCTCCTCCCCCCCCCTCTCATTGCGTAACGCTTTTTGTATGAAAGATGATTTTTTCTTGAATTAGATGCAACGTTGAGACATATTCCTCCCTCTCAAAATGTTACGTAAATTGTGTCCTTTGCAAAATTCTGAAAACTGTCAGATCTATGCAATAGACTTCTCATTATTATTGAGGAACTTAGATGAAATTAAAAAAAAGAAGTTTACGAAAAATCCTAATTAATCCCCTAGGGGTGGGTTATGATGTTTTTGCTAAGAAAATGTATTTTGGTCATAACTTTTAAGCCCATAGTCCGATCCAGCCCATTTTTGATAGGGAGCAATAGAACAACATTCTCTGACGAATGAACTTGTTGCGAGTAAATCGGTTCAGGGTAAGTGACTAAAAAAGAGTTAAGATCATTTTGCTCACACACATACAGACATTCATACACACTTGCACAGACATCACCTCAATTCATCGAACTGAGTCGATCGGTATACACTATAGGTGTTCGGGCTTTCTTTTAAATGTTTTTGGAGTGATTATATAGCTTCTACGTATACTTTGTATACGAAAAAGGCAAAAATGGGAAAATTTTCAAATTCATGTATCTCACAAAATGGCGAATTTGGACAGAATTTTATTCATGGTCCTCAAAGCTTAAGAGTTCAGCAGTGTAGTGCATGATGTTTTTCTGCAGGGTACTGCGGGGTATCAAACTTTTTTTTCTGATAAATTTTGCGTAAAATATGCTTCTACAAAACTTCTAAAAACTAAATTCTGGACGGATCTATTATTACATTATTAAGCCTATTGCATAGATCTGTTTAAGAGCTTTGCAACGATATATAAATATGTTACTTTTGAGACGGAAATATGGCAAAACTGCACGTTTTCCCAAAAAACGTAAAAATGTCATTTCTAGAAGGGGCCAGTTTGAACGCCCCCCACCCCTCCCTAAAAAATCAAAACCGTCCAAATTATAAAAATATAGGTTATAAGCTGTGTATTCATCACATTTTACACGCCCAAATCGAAAATTGGCCTTTTGGTAGTTTTGGCCACTCCTTTATATGGGGCTGTCCTATTGTGAGGTGTGAGAAACGTGTGGCGAGTTCTTCATAGTCAGTCGTCTGTTGCGGTAGACCAAAGTTATAGACGGTATACACCTCGGATAATTTGTACAGTTTGTTTCCACTGACCCTGGATATCGCCATCGTAACGACTTCTGTTCCAGTGTTCCCCCGTCCATGCATTGTGCAAGCTCTACTCCTTCGCTGGCACCAAGAGCCTTGGCAATCGACCGCTAATGAGTGTCACCGAAGACCCGTCGTCAAGGAATGCGTAAGTATTCATCTGTCCCTTTGTCCCGTACAAAGTAACCGGGAGAATGCGGATGAGCGTTGACAATGACAACTGACGAAGAACAGAAACCACCGCACTGGTAGTCTTGGAGGTATTTGGTGGCTCAAAGTGGATTAAACGATGGTGTCGTTCGGGTCAGTTGTTGTTTCCACAAACCTCCTCTTTACAAGGCCATCGTGCGTGTGACGTGAGGCATCGTGCACACAATTTATTTGCCATCCAAATCCAATCCTTTGAACGACTGGCAGTTCTCGATTCTATGACTGTCGACGTTACAAACAGCGCACAACTTTGTGTTGGTCGCTCTACTATCCAATTCTTTCAATTTTCCACCTTGTACTTCGGATTTCTCCGCCTCATTGCGATGGTTCGTTTTCGGCTTATCTGCAGTCACGTGCGTGTTCACAAATAACCTCTCTTTCTGTCGGCTTCTCTTTTCTTTCACGCGAGGTGTCTTTCCAATCCAACTGCTTTCAGGTGTCCGCAGAGATTCTGCACAACCAGGCCGTAGCTAACAAGAGTCTCCAATCGATCAGGTTTCGGAGGAAGGGTAGTCCGAATCTGCGCAATCATGTTGTTGACTATCTGCTCTGGACGGCCATAGAGTTGCTGCAGAGTAGATAACACTTGTGGTACGATAGACGGTTGGAGTAAGAAGCTGCTGACGAAATCCTTCGCGCTGCCTTTGAGACTTCGCTGCAGACATAGAAGATTCTCCGAATCGGTGTACCCGCAAGTTGCCGTCGAATGCTGATAACTACTTATAAATAAGGGCCAATCGATCGGATCCCCGCAGAAAGACGGAAGTTCTCTAGTCATTACTTGTCTAGCAGCTATCGTTACTGTGTTGGCCCACTCATCTGCACGGGTGCTGGAGCCTGGAAACCCAATTGCGGATAGATTCTTGACATGTAAGGAGATGCATTCAAACTGGGGGATGCGGAATAGGCAGATGTGTTGTTCCTCCTGCTGCTACTCCAAATGGGGCAACAAATTATCGCAGACCTTCCACAAAACAAGGATCTATCGAAGGTGGGAGGTGGAGGAGGAAAGTTGGGTTCCAACCAAGATGCCGGCGGAGGGGGTAACGGAGGAGAGCACTCACCATCTGCTGGCCGGTTTTCATTACGGTTGATTATTTGTTGCACTTCTTCGTGCAAATCCCAATAATTGGACACCGCTTCACTCCGCAGACGAGTTGCCTCTAGCTGGGTTTGAAACTGCTCTTCCATCCCTCGCAGACATTGAATTTCATTCTCAAGTTCTGTTTTGTACCGTCGCCTGAATTGTTCACGAAAATCTGCTTCCAAATCACGCCGCTGCTCCTTTTCTTCGATAAGTAGTTGTTCCAAGGCTACAATCTGCGCCTGCAGTTTTACTCGTTCACACTCTTGTTGCTACAATTAAGCTCTCAAACCTGTTTTCGGTTCCCGAACTAGCTCTAGCTCGTGGGCGTGCTGAATGTCCAAACTTTTAATCTGGAGAACCAAATCAATTTCACGTTGTCGTCTTGTGTTGACATACAACTTGTGCTTCGCCACAAGCTCCTGGACGAGCCGGTGTTCCACTTCCGTTTGTTGCATGCTGCTTTCGGAGCTCACCAGTTTCGACACTCCATTGCTTGTAACAGTGCGCACCAATGCGACTGATTCTTGCTCTGGCTTCAGTTTTCGAAACTTTCTCGACCTTTAATAGATTCGAATAAGGTTGGAGATCAACGAAAGAACATCAACGAACATCAACGTGGCTGACGAAGCCACCAAGTGGGGAAATGGTCCCACCTGTAATGTTAATAGTCGATGGTTTCAGGGGCCTGAATTTCTCTACAGTCATCGTGGTAAAGATTGGCAAATGGTTCCGGATGACAATACGGATGAAAGCGTTTTGGAATTGCGGGAGGCGTACGTCTGCAGTCATTTGATCAGGCAACCAATGCAGTGGTGAAGGCAGCAAGACTTTCACGGTTCTAGAGGATGTTACGGGCATGTTATGAAGTGGCAAACGTTTACCACTTCGTAGCTCGTCTGCGTACCGCAGAAAGTATTTATTTATTTATCATCAGACTAAGGCCGGAGTGGCCTGTGCTGCACATAAAAGACTTCTCCATTCAGCTCGGTCCATGGCTGCACTTCGCCAACCACGCAGTCTGCGGAGGGTCCGCAAGTCGTCCTCCACCTGATCGATCCACCTTGCCCGCTGTGCACCTCGCCTCCTCCACGTACCGTCCGCCATCTGCACCCCACCATAGATGGTACGCAACACTTTCCTTTCGAAAACTCCCAGTGCGCGTTGGTCCTCCACGAGCATCGTCCAGGTCTCGTGTCCGTAGAGAACTACTGGTCTTATAAGCGTTTTGTAGATAGTCAGTTTGGTACGGCGGCGAACTCTATTCGATCGGAGCGTCTTGCGGAGTCCAAAGTTCGTACGATTTCCAGCCACTATGCGTCTCCGAATTTCTCTGCTGGTGTCATTTTTGGCAGTTACCAGTGAGCCCAAGTACACAAATTCTTCAACCACCTCGATTTCGTCACCACCGATAGAAACTTGTGGTGGGTGGCTCACATTGACCTATCTTGAGCCTCTTCCTATCATGTACTTCGTCTTCGACGTGTTGATGACTAGTCCAATCCGTTTAGCTTCGCTTTTCAGTCTGATGTAGGCTTCCTGCATCCTCTCAATGGTACGTGCCACGATATCAATGTCGTCGGCGAAACCAAATAACTGGACGGACTTCGTGAAAATTGTGCCACTCGCGTCAATCCCTGCCCTTCGTATCACTCCCTCCGCAGAAAGTAGTGGTGCAGAAATCCAGAAGGCTGAACGGACGCTATTATGGTTGACTGCGCAGTCTGGAAGCGTTTCCGGAGGAAGTAGCTATCCTGAATCAGAATTCAGAGCGAAGTTGTAAACCAAAGAAAATAGTAGCGTCTAGCTGCCTGGTGAACCAGTCGCCACTTGCGGACGAAAGCGGAGTGTTACGGGTAGATAGTAGAGCTGCGGAAGCTGAGGTGCAAAGTTCCCCATAGTAATGCTTAGAAATCATCGGATCACGGAGCTGCTCTTAGATTTTTACCATCGGAAGTACGTGTAGGGATTGAGAGGGGTATGAGTAAATATATTGACTGAATAAGAGGGCATATAGTCATATAGTCTGGATGTGAGAGGATGCGAGAGGTGACAGTTGAACGAAGTGAGCATTCAGTTTGTGATATATTTCGCGAGAAGCAGTAGTGCTTCGGAGCTGCTGCAGATCGAGCAGCAGCTGGAGACGGCTGATTCGGATGCAGCCGTCTCCTAAGGACACGACACAACTATCCTCCAAACAACGACGAAAACCAACTATAGCAACGAACTCATACCCCTCTCAATCCCTACAGTACAGTCATGCAAATGACGAAACCATTGTGAACGAAATGCGACAAAAGTTTTACATAGCAAGGCTGCGAGTGGAAGTTCTGCTTGGCAAGGAAACACTGCATGTGGTGCCGCGTGTACAAAACCACTCCAGTTGCTCCGAAAATGGGGCAGCTACCCGCGGAAAGATCCGGTGAAAATCGGTCGAAGCGCGGTGAAACGAAGGGTTGCCAATTTATCTACCGATGCGTGTAAGGTGATCAGACGGTTCATTGCTTGAAGAGGGGACCTCAGATAATTTACTCTGATAATTGGACAAATTTTGTAGGAGCAAGTCGGGAGCTGCGAGACGAAATCAATCCACTCTGAGCTGGGCAGTACCTTTACAAACTTTACGAACTTTACTTTACGAACTCAGTGGCGGTTCAATCCTCCTGCAGCCTCCCATATGGGAGGTTGTTCGAAAAAAAATGGTTCGTGCCGTGCAGTCTGCACTAGGATGCGTTCCAGAAGTGAGGAAACTGGGCGAAGAGTCGTTCGCAACAGTATTAGCGGAAGCAGAAAGTATGATCAACTCCAGGTCAACTCCGTTAACATTCATCCCTTTGGAAACTGCGGATCAAGAATCATTGATGCCCAATTCAAATGGCGTTAAAGAACCAGAGAAGTTTCCAACGGATGTGGCGACGGCGTTGAGGAGTAGTTGGAACATGATCAAGCATACGATAGACAACTTCTGGCGTCGTTGGATAGTAAAATATCTACCTACAATCATTCGGCGTACAAAATGGTTCCGAGATTAAAGTAGGAGTTCTCGTGCTTGTTGTGGACGAAAATGTGAGGAACCGATGGATACGCGGACGAGTTGTCCAAGTGTTTCCTGGAAAGGATGGCGTAAAACGTGCAGAGGTGCAGATATCAGGTGGCACTATGAAGAGACTCGCTATGAGGTTGGCTGTGCTAGACGTGTTGAGGTCTAGTGTCGGTGCCGATTTAAGGTCACTCCTGACAGAATCCCAGTTTCAAAGTGCTTGCATTTTCGGGGGCACACCACTCGATACGGAAGCAACGCACAACTATCATTTTTATTTTTTCACGCATGCTGCGACGCAGCAAAGTTGCATCAACAAAAATCACAGTTGTCCGCCGCCTCCGTATCGAGTGGTGTGCTCCCGAAAACGCGAGCACTCTGAAACTTGGATTCTGTCAGGAGTGACCTTAAGAAATGTCAAGGCGTTGATGCTTGAATCCGACAATGAAGACTTATTCTTAGTGCAGTTATTTCAGAATCAGATATTACCGAATGAGAACGAATTGACTTCATCATTTAATTTTTTCATTACTATTGATGTCGTTGAAACAATCGTCGTCATCATTATCTGAAAATTTGATTCCGACATGATCTTCTGCTCTGTATTAGACGAGAACTAAGGGACACGAGAACTTAGGAAGAACGTCCTGAATAGCGGGGTGCGACAACTTCGGATTTACGGATCGTGTCCAGCGGACAGTATAAAGCAATCCGTGGAACAGCTGTTAATTAGTTTTGACATTGAAGACAATTTCGGCCGCAGGTACATCGGATGGCGCCTCGGTTATTGTGAAAGCTGGAAAGACAATTCCTCATTTTTATCAGTTGTATGTTTGCTTAAAAAAGGTATAAGGCTCGGAGACCTATAGTGTTACTACACCCAACCAGCGACTGTTAGATTTTCTAAAAGTTCTGTATACCAACCTACCAGAAACTGTATGTGAACCGCGAAATTGTTAGATTCTGTCAAATATTTTTTTATCAAACAAAGCGTAAACCTATGCAAACTCTCCTCACCCTCTTCAGCCAGACCGAAAAATATATTTATATTCGTATATATTCAGGTTAGCTACCAAAAAAGAAAACTACCATTTGTAAGATCGTAATCCAAGCCCATTTACGGTCGACTCCGCTGCAATATCCATCAAATGAATCTCCATCTGCAAACTAAATTCACGCCACATAGCTTGCCTAATCGTTCGTTGAGCCTTTTCGTTCTAACCGCAACCTTGTCGTCGACCGCAGTGACATAACGAGGCGACAATCATCCAACCAAGTCACGTGACACCAAAGCCGCACCAATTACATATGTCATCACCTATGCGCCACGCACATCCCGTCTCCATCGACAAGGTAGCCTTCAGTCAGTGGGAAAAAAAAAGAACACAGCACAAACGATACAAAACCACCTCATCCCACGTGGGTGAAAATGAACGAAAAGTTTTCTCATTTTCATCAATCTTACCATTCGTGACTTGCTTTTCGCCAAGCTCCGCCAAGCAAAAATTTCTCCTAAAAATCGGTCAAGAGTTGGGAAAAGATGAAATTCCCCTTGGGAGCACTTTTTCGTTTAAAGCCATGCCGTGGCCCGAATGCTGCTAGCTGCGGGGCAGGCGGAAGGAGTTCCGTGGGCCAAAGGATCGAATAAATAACCTCAAATGCCGCGGTCGATGTGCCACGTGACTCTAGTCTCGACGTGAAGCAGCCGGCGCGGTGTTGGCACCTTGGTGCTAGTGCGGAAGGAAACAACGAAATAAACGTAATCGTAATACTTGTTTATCTTGATAAGCATTTACATTTAAATTTGATCGGTAATCCTATCATATTTTGCGGAAGCAAACCGTTCCGGAAGCGATGGTGCAAATAGTGGGTGTGAAATGCGTAATAAAGCAACTTGGTCAATGCGTAATAAAGCCATCTGGATTCAGCTCTGAAAGTGATGAAACAAATTTATTTTTTCAAGATCGGCGAACATTTCTGCTTTCATCAATTTTGAATCCCCACAATGTGACCGTATTTCGGAGGACAATTCTCAATAGTGCCATTTTGCACCGTCTACCAGCGAACAACCAGCTCAACTCAATTTTGCCACCGTTTGTTGTTTTGGCGCTGTAACTGATGGGAATTGGGATCAGCAGGAACACCTTCAAGCACACCAAGAACCACTGGAGTGAATGTCGGATAACAATTGAGAGTCCTAGGCTAGGGCTTGCAGCGTCTGAGTCTCCGGCACTTTGCAATTTTCACGAATTGCTTTGCTGCTGATCCGCCGAGAGATGGCGAAGGCAAACGGAAAGATTTTCCATGAATATAATTCAGACTCGGTTCTTTTTCATTGCCTTCGCTTCTAGAGGTTCTCTAGTATAATATTTACTGGAATTCTAGAGTACAGAATAATGACCGAAATATTATCTTCTTTTTAAGCTACATAAATAAAACGATTGAAAACGAACGATGATTATTCATTCGGTTCGAAGAATTTGGCTGTTTAATAAAAAAAAAACCTAACTCAACACGACTGTTACAAACTGACTAAATTTTTACGTTGCACAGCAATGACCAACGAACTCTTAGACCTGAATGATTGCCATTGAGAAACGCTGACTGCTGTGCTGGAAGAACAACCAAACCCGAAATACAGAAAGGCACGTGCATTCATACAATCACCATCACCAGCCAGGAAAATTCACCAACAAAATCAGCCGACGTCGGCGGGAAAGCTTCCAAATCGGAAATGATGAAAACTATTGCACCGGAGCGAAAGTGGGACCCAGAAAAAGAAACGAAATCATATTTATTCAAGACAGGCAACAAACAATAAAATTTCGCTTCTTTAAGTCTGTTTACAAAAGTTTTTGTTCGGGCGCGGGATGCGCACGTATACTTTCGAGCCCATACACACCATTCATCCCGAGTTGAATCGAGCCGAGCAATGGGAAACACAGAGAAATATAAGTGGAGCTACACGGAGCCCAAGTTTTCGGCCGGCTAAGCCCTGGAGTTGGCTCCGTACGCCACCCGGGAGCATCTTCCGCCCAGGAAAAGTTTGCGCTAGAAGTGCTTCGCTTATTTGGTTCGAACGAAAAATTGAGTCGAGACTGGAAACTCAAGCGTTCCCGGAAGACGACTTTAGATGGCTGTTCGCAGGCTCAGATTCCCCGAACTGTGCGGTACCCAGTAACCGGGTTCGCCCCGTCCTCAGTGAGCAAACGGATTGGGCGCAAACTAAGGAAAGCGATATGTTTGCGAAACCCCGCCAGGTCTGGGTAGACTGTGTGGTTCGGGAGAACGGGACGATGGAAAAATCATATTATTATGTAAAGCAAATAATCTGTTCGTATCCAGTTGCGGGCCAAGAACTTCTTGTAAAGCCATCGAAGCGGTTTTTGTTTTGTCTGTAACACATTTTACTTTCGGAAGATAGCAAAGATTTATTCCGCCATTCATGGAAATCGAGCTGGGAAAAGGAGTAGATTGAATTTACAACTGGAGCTGAACAAAAAGGGAGAGATGGGCCTTTATGATTTCCTGGCGTTCTTGTATTACCAGGAGCATTTTAAATGATGTTATCACCAGAGCTGCAGCAACAAATTCAAGCTGAGAGCAGCTTACATACAATCGGGTAATATTTTATGTGATTTTGAGCAGCTGTGTTGTCAGCAATTGTACGATTCAAACCAGAATTTTGAGAATCAGGAAAACCGGGTATTTTGATCTACTTAAGATAATCCTTGAAAATAAAACTACAGTCAATTGTAATACAATTAGGGAATTGTAATATAATTAGGGAATGCCCGTAAAGCTGGTAGATCACTTTTACCAATTGTTTTACGGTGTAAGATCTGCCAAACCAAGCCCTAGCCTAATCCATTTTTTCAAGCTAGGACAATAAGTTGTGGTATTTTCAGGATTTATCGTATTTAGTTCTCTCTACCAATTGCAGTTTTTGGATTATAAAAAAAACTTTACCCTGCACATGGTTGAAAGACTCAGATTCCTCTCGTTTGAGGCTAAATTGAATGCAGCTTAAACAGATTTTCTAGCAATTAATTATAAAACCAGGGCCCATCGACCTAGTCTGAACTAACTGCTGGAAAAAGTTCGAGTTAGGGTTCTATGGATGTACTAACTCTTCATGAACTGGTAAACAATGGTAGTTCAATGAACACACGGAAATTCTTGTTACTGAACAACTTCTCTAGATTCAAATGGTCTTGTAGATAGAGCTAAATCCCGGGTTTGTAGCTTTACTGATGATATTCTAGAAGCAAGACAAGGATGTGGCTAGGGCTCCGATGCATGGGCAATTAACAGTATTACTGCTCTGTTTCTCAAGGAAAGATTTGATAAGGGGCGCGCCTTCAATGAGATTGTTCTCTGTGAAGAGTCTAAATAGCGGGACCGTGTCATGTACTCTTGGGAAAACACAACAAGAACTGTATTGAAACCGATACTTCATTGCTTCTCAATTAGAGTTTCCATCCCGGGAAATCCCGGGACTTAAGGAAAATTCGGGATTACCCGATACCGGGATATTATTTTTGAAATCCCGAAAATCCCGGGATACCCGGGACAAAAAAAACGATTTTCTTTTCCGGTTCGCAAACAGTTCAATTTTTCTTCTTACAAAAGTTATTTGTTATTTGTAGAACGCGAAACCCAACTTAGGGTTATCATATTTTTATACCTCCCATCAGACATGATTTTTTTCCAAGTTCGTTTATTTGGTAGACTCAGGCAAGTATACGGAACCAAGGTTCTTTGTGATGCACAATCAATAACATCGCCTGCCATCAGACATGAAAATATCGGAGAAATAGAACACCATCACAAAAAATATTAGGTTCCCTATACCATTCAATGGAAGGCTATTGACTGATACTTTTTCCAGCAGCTACAGCTCTCTATTAATTAAACGACAAGTATCTACAGTACAAGATCAGCTACATCTATTTGGCACCTGCTTCCTCCCCATATCCCGTCTACAACGAAGTTGTGTACACTAGCTGATATTCGCCTTGCTAATCTCCTCGCGCCGTCCAACATTGAGTCAGTCTTCTTGAACTTCTTGTCTCCAAAACAATTCTTGGTCCAATTCATGTCCTTCCAATCGACGTTCGAACAACAAACTTTCCAGCACATGCGCATGCTCTGCCTTTTTTTTGTGTATCGCTTCGATCAAAATCAACTCTGGTCAATAGGCTGCAATCAATTTGTCCAATTCTCGGCTTCTGTCAAAATTATATACCAACTTTATTCGCGTAATCTATTAACCCCATTATCATTAAATTATCGAATCAACTTACGTTAAATTATCGAACTCCGATAATAATTGAGTTGATTGATCTTTCTCGCAGTAAGCGATTACGTTGAACTCAATTAACTTTATCGGCGATAACGATAAATTAACGATTAACACCAATATTAGGAAGCGATCTGTTCAAGATTAGGAAGAGCTGCAGCTCTCGGCAGAAGTATCAATTAGTAGCCTGCCATGGGTTGGAGGATACTCTAGTATTGTGTTCCCCTATCTCCAATATGTTATGGGCCCAGTACGATTCTACTACGCATCTTCCATCTTTCGTCACTAGGGTATTAAATGCAATCCCAGCAACTGTCTAAACCCAATGCATATTCAAAACAATGCAAACAGTCAAGCCGAGCGAACCCTTCTTCTCGGACTCGGCGATCATATATTCCAAAAGGGTACTCTACCATCCGAGAAAAACGTGAATATGATTTGCTTCTTGAAGTCGTTTTTTCGAAAGAATCGATTCAAATTAGAATTAAATTGAGTTCCAATTTGAAATCTGTATTCTCTGGCCTTTCCAACATATGAACTTTACTCCTGAACATTGAATAAAATCGTTTTTAAATCAAAAAATAAGTTTCCTAGGGAAACGTCGAAAAATCCCGGGATCCCGGGATTTCCCGGGATATACGAACAAGTTCATCCCGAATCCCTGGACAACGAAAATGGCCGGGAAATGGAAACTCTATTCTCAATAGTAATGGAGTAATTCGACATGCACTTAAACACTAAGGATACGGGGAATGCTACAATAGATCTAATAACTGGTCGCAATGGCTCACCCGGACAGGAAAAAATATATAATTAGGGAAACAAAATTTAATGTTAGAAATGAGTGGGCAATCAGAGGAAGTGGTTAATCAATAATCCTATGGTAGTGGTTGAGACCGCAAATCACCATGCGTTATTAAACAGAGCTGCGCTTAAACACAGTGCTCTACACCAAAAGTTGCATCACTACTTGAAATTTTCTATTCAAGATATTCGCAGCACGACATTCTTTCGGCAACTATCATGAATAAATTCATTTAAAATGCCATATACCCCAAAAGTTTTTAACCTTCCAGACGTGTTCAGGTCAATATGACCCGAATCGCACTTTCAAAATGTTATAACTTTTTAATACAACAATGTGAAGGTCTAAAACTTCTTGACTTTTCCTATTTCGAGGAAAACTATGTTCCGGAATGTTGACCTACTTTTGTACGACGTTCCTGAAGGGATAAAAACTCACACTAACGGTGTTCACATGTTGATATACCAAAATAATAGTAGCTCATAAAATTACCGAAACAAACCTCAGATTGTTGATTGGCCACCCCTACATCCTGTAGTTGTTGGCCACTTTTATATGAACAAAAATTGCACACAAATGAACAATTTTATTGTTGTTTTTTCTCAGAAATTTATCCAATACTATTTCAGTGATGACGAATCATGAAAGCAGACAATATTTCTACAGATGTTCTAGGTTCGCAAAACCATTCTGTACTTTAGAGTCCTAATCTACCAGGTCAATTACGCTTGATAAGAAACCAATAGCTAAGGTGCCCATACAAGCCCTTGAAGGCCATGCAATTTATGATCTAGATATGTCCCAACCGGTTGTTCTAAGTTATCTAAATCATTCTGGAGATCAGACGAATTGACCTACCAAGATTACTGGGCTCAATATTAAGCCAATAACAATCCATACAGGTTGTTAGTGGCCATGTGTATCATTTGAGCTCTAGATATATCCATACCGGGTATTCTAAGTTCTCCAAATAAATCTGTAGTTCAGACTTATTGGTCTACCAGGTCAACTGAGCTCCATACAAAGCCAATAGCAACGCATAGTATCCAGAACATTAGAGGTCATGCGCATAATTTACGATTTAGATACATTCAAATCGTATGTTCCAAGTTCTCCAAATCATTCCAGAGCTCAGAATAATTAGTCTACCAAGACAACTGGGCTCGATACAAAGTCAATAGCAACCCATGATGTCCATAAAGACCTCTAAAGGGTGTATTCGATGAAAATGGCGCGCTGAAAATCTGCTTTAAATTTTGAACCGTATGAGTAAGAAACCTGAAAGTTTGAGGAAATATTATTAATACTGTATTTTTTACATCTGCAGAGTTTCATAGTTATTCATGCAGTGGTTCCAATCGTATCGTCGGAACAAGAAATTGCCAGAGAAAAAATTTTGTGCACCTACAATCAAAATCCGGAGGGGTCCCACCGATGGATAGCAAAACGCTTAGGATTGCAAATTCAACTGTATCTCGTGTAATAAGAACCTTCAAGGAGCATCTGAGTATTCAAGGAAGGAAGAAAGTGGTCGTAGAAGCTTTCAAATGGACAGTAAAATGCCCAGAAGTGATAAGTTTCCAAACGAAATGTTGCCAACAAGTCCAAAGTGTCAGTTGGTTTCGTGCACAAAAATCATGAAACGTGCTGGGTTACATGTTTACAAGGTTTACAAGGTTACATGTTTACAAAAAGCCCCAAACCGAAATGAAATGCATAACACCACTGCAAAAACCCGCGCCCGGAAGCTTTACACGAAGTTGTTCACCAAATCCTTTTGCATCGTGATGGATGATAAAACCTACGTCAAGGCTGACTTCCGTCAACTTCCTGGGCATGAATATTTCGTTGCCAATTCTAAGCTCGATATTCCGGAGGATGTCCGAACAAAGAAGTTATTTAAATATGCCAAGAAGTCAGGCCATTTGCGGATGTGGTGAAGTAAGCGCTCCCTTCATTACTTCTGGAACATCCAATAGTACGATTTACTCCGAATGGTGTCTCAAGAAGCGTCTTTTGCCATTCATAAGAAAACACAAAGTATCAACACTGTTTTGGCCTCATCTTACGTCTTGCAACTACGGTCGTAACGTATTGCAGTGGTACCGAGCTAATGGAGCTAAATGTGTGCCAAAATATATGAGCCCACAAAATTCACCGGAACTTCGCTGAATTGAAAAATTCTGGCCAATTATGAAGACGAAACTTCGCAAGCATCCTGAAATTATTAAAACAGAGCTGGAGATGAAGAAAAGTTGGGTAAAAACAACAAAAACATAGGAAGAATCGATTTAATGGGTGGAGTGAAAAGGAAGGTGCGCGCATTCGGGATGAGCAATGAAATCAAGTAAAGCAAATGTTGTAAATCATAACTCATTAAAAGTTTTTCATTCTCTGAAAATTTCAAGACATCCGATAATCGGTTTAATTTTGGTGATGTTACAGTTGGTTTTATATTGTTCGAATAGTTGTAAATATTCGATCGAGTCTGTATCGTTTGTGCTATATTGTGTTTGTTTTATTTGTTGAGTCTGTGTCTGGACTCAAGAGGTAAGCCTGAAAGTAGGCAATAAAATGTTTAGTTGCGATTTATCCCAAGTTCGTTCCAGACACAGACATCGAATCGTTGATGCCAAATGGCATTATTTGATTCGGGGTGCCCAAATAGGATCTGAATCCTACACCAAATAGAGCTATGTATACAACGGGCTGTTGTAGACAAAATGCAAAACGCAATAAAAATATATCTGCGGGATTTGGCTGTTGGACCAAAATCTCATATGAAACCTCGTCATTTCCCGTAGTGGGCACCACCTAGCCGTCTCTCTCAGGGCACCAGGAGAACGTGCATTATTTTAATTTGTTAATTGTTACATGTTGATTGTAACGTGGAGCTAGTTACACTTGTTACACGCCAGTGTAACAGCCCCACGTTGGGCGCCAGTGTAACAAGCTCCACGTTACAATCAACATGTAACAATTAACAAATTAAAATAATGCACGTTCTCTCCTGGTGCCCTGAGAGAGACGGCTAGGTGGTGCCCACTACGGGAAATGACGAGGTTTCATATGAGATTTTGGTCCAACAGCCAAATCCCACAGATATATTTTTATTGCGTTTTGCATTTTGTCTACAACAGCCCGTTGTATACATAGCTCTATTTGGTGTAGGATTCAGATCCTATTTGGGCACCCCGAATCAAATAAGGTACCCCGGGGCAAGTGAAAATACGGGGTAAGTGGGTACTGTGGCTGTCGATTAATCGGTGAATGTTTTTAATGGTAACAATGTTCTAGAAAGATTAAGCACAACTATCAACGAATTCACCTGACACAAACATATTTGGAATCAAAACCATTTGCGGCACCTTACTAATGGTATTGCTTAATCATGACTTTAAACTACCGGCAAAAACTATTACTTTTATTTTAATTAAATGGATTTCCAACAAAATAGTCGTTTCTAAATTCATCATTGATGTGGAAAGTGAATTTTTGAGCATTATAATACAGGGTGTCTACTACCTGGAAAAACCTGGAAAACCTGGAATTATCAGGGAATTTCTCCCCACCTGGAAAATACCTGGAATTATCAGGGAATTCCTGACATAATCAGGGAAATTTCAATACCCGGTGATCATGAGTGTAATTCTCTCAAAAGATGAGAAAAATCCTTAAACATATTTGAATAAATATACCAATCAAATCTATTAAAAAGGTAATAAAAGTTAATGGATTGTTTTTCCCAAAAAAACGTTTTGCCATCTTCTAAAAACTTCCTGGAGAATTTCTGAAGCTATTCTTGGTGAAATCTAGGAATTCATTCGGGAAATCAATTAGGGATTGCTTTGTAAATTCTTTTGAGTATTCCCTCGGATTTTCTTTAGGACTATACTAGTTAGTAAGGATTTTTCAAAGCAATTCTTGGAGAAACTTCCGAAGGAATTTCGGGATCAGTTTTCCAAGCAATTATTCAAAGAAATCACTTAAAGAGTGTCTATAAGAATGATTAGCAATTTTCTAAATTATTTCTGGAACAATTTCCAAGATAAAAACCGAAAAGAATTCCCGGAGGAATTTCAAAACGAAATTCCGAACGATTTTTTGTATGGTTTCTTTATGAAATTCCCGAAAGGGAACCTGAAGGGATTCTCAAAAAAAAGTGTAGAGTGATTTGTGAAGGATTTCTGCTAAAGAAATTATCGAAAGAATAGCTGAAGGATTCCCAAATGGATTTTTAAACGATTTTCTAAAGATATTCTCGATTACCAAAGAATGCTTAAAAGCAAAATATCCGGAAAAACTGCTCCAGGTGTTTTCTAAAGTTTTCCTCAAGATTCTTCTGAACAAGTTCCTAAAAAATCCCAAAGAATTAAAAAAAATATCCGAAGCATTTTTACAGTAAAGAAGGTGTTTACAGTAAAACAGTAATAGAACGCTAGTGGCGTTATTCTGCCAAAAATGGGAATTTTTCATCAAATGAGAATGGCATCAGGTTGCTGTTTATCATGATATTTATGATCATAAATGGCGTACTCTGAATAGGCTATAACTTGGCCGTTTGACACTTCTAGTATCGGTACTTCGGCTGCTAGGTACAAGCGAAGTAGATGTTGGTCACACACTATCACTAGCTGTTGGTCTCGCTCACAGGTATAAGGACGTTAGGCATGCGTACGTACGTTAGGATGTTAAGTATAAAATGGTATTATGCCTAACGTCATGGATCCAGCAATCCTGAAGGAGTTTTCTTAAGAAGTTCTGAAGAATTTCCTGAAGAAATTCCCAAACATATTTCCGGAACATTTCCTTAAGAAGTTTTCTTAGGTTTCTTTAAAAAAACAGCTGAAATAAAATTCAAAGAGATTTCCGTAAGAATTCTTAACCAAGTTTCCGAAGAAATTGCTAAAAAAATCAGAAGAAGGGATTTCCACAAGACATTTTCGAACAAACAGCTAAAGGAATTTAAAAAAAAAATCGTAAAGGAATCGCCAAATGCACCTCTTAAGGAATTTCCGAAACAATTCCTTGAGATGTTTTCTAAAGTTTTAGCAAAGAAATTTTCAAATCAAATCCTGGAGGAAGTTCTGAAGCAATTCCTAAAATCCGGAGGATTTTCCGATGGAATCTATGGAGAAATTTTCGAAGGAATACCTGGAGGAATTTCCTATGTGATTCCTGAAGGAATTTTGATTGAATGGCTGAAGCAATTGCTGGGTGAACTTGCGAAGGAATTCCTGGAGGAGTTTCTTAAGTAATTTACAACATTGTTTTGTGAAGCCACCAAAATATTCTTTAAAATAATATTTTTCGCAATATTTATTTTTTTGAATTGCTTATTTTGCCTGGAAATAAATGTAAAACACCTGGAAAAAACCTGGAAAAATCAGGGAATTTTGTTTTTACAGATGAATAGACACCCTGTAATAATTGTGTGACATCGAAAACGATTTGAAAGTTTTGATTAAAGCCAAAATCTGCCATTATCACTTGCTCTTGAGTTTTAACATACACGGGGCAAGTGGGACATATTTGAACAACATTTTCGGTAGAGCCATTTCACTTGTTTTAAGATTGTTGTCTAGTGAAAAATAACTTTGACATTCATATATAATATGGATCTGAATCAAATGCAGTTGATATCGTTGGTTTCGTTGTTAAGTAGTAGTGTACAGTTGATTTACCAAATGTGTATTTTACGTTATGAAAAATATCTCCCGCATGGAAAAGAGCAATGGTTATAACTATGAGAAATTTTCCGTTCTAATCTATTTATTCTACAATAGATCAACAGGTTTTGTCTTGTGTTTTGTTATTTCCAAACTTCACATCAGATTTACAGATTTTCAGATAAATAAAGTGCTTAAGACATAAATGATCCATTTCGTTCTATTACAAATTTATAACACTGCATCGCCTGAAAACGTTCCTTTTAAAGTTCTGTTTTATGTAATACTTTGTGTTCTAAACAGAGAAACATTTATTCGAAAAGTGAACAAAAATTTGCTTATTCTTTCCATCTAACACATTTGGTAAGAAAGTAAGCTAATGGAAAGCCAGGTAACAACCAATTAAGCAGTAAACCGGCTGTTTTCTTTTTTTTATGTCTGCTAACATTGTAATCCCTTTCGTTTTGCATAAACAAAAGTTTGACAAGCAAAAAACTTCCATCTATGATCTGAAATACTACGACTCACAAATAACATGAACATTCTATCTACATTCTTCAAATTAGTTTTGTTCGAAAGTATAAAGCAGAAAAGGTCCCACTTGCCCCGTTTGAAGGGGTAAGTGGGTCCCACAGGTAAATTTATTTCTGTCACTACCAAAAATGTTTGTAGCTGAATAAATAGCTTACAACACTTCAATACTTCAACAACGAAAGCATATAATGATGTATCCGTGGTTAATGTCCTGAAATACCCTGTTTTCTAAGTATGCGTTAACAATTTTGCTGAACTAGCGTTTTTTTAGGTCCCACTTGCCCCGGGGTACCTTAATGCCATTTGGCATCAACGATTCGATGTCTGTGTCTGGAACGAACTTGGGATAAATCGCAACTAAACATTTTATTGCCTACTTTCAGGCTTACCTCTTGAGTCCAGACACAGACTCAACAAATAAAACAGACACAATATAGTACAAACGATACAGACTCGATCGAATATTTTCAACTATTCGAACAATATAAAACCAACTGTAACAGTGAGTAAATATGTGTGTGCCATTTTTATCGAATACACCCTTTACATGGCATGTGCCTGATTTGCGGTTTAAATATGTCAAAACCGGATATTCTAAGTATTCAAAACGTTCTAGAGTTCATACAAATTGATCTATCAAGCAAGCCATATTCTCCACCCAGCCAGGCCAGGATTTAGGATTTGAATATGTCTAAGCCGGATGATCTTCAAATCACAAGTTCTTTAGAGGCCATGCGCATAATTTACATCTTGGATATGTACAAATCAGATATTCTAAGTTTTTCAAATCAGTCTCGAGCTCAGACCAGTTGGTCTACTAAGTCAATTGGACTCTGTGCGAACCTGTCTGATTCGAGGATGTTATCGATCATTTAGTAGTTTGTCAATAACCCATTCCAGAAGCTGAATTTCAAAATGTGTTGTATAGTGGACTTCTAGTGCGAATGTTTTTCTACAACTCTGCCTTATGGTTCGTTGTTTGTATTTCACTTGTAACGGAGTTATAGTGGGCCCTCCTTAGCCGTGCGGTAAGACGCGCGGCTACAAAGCAAGACCATGCTGAGGGTTCGATTCCCGGTGCCGGTCTAGACAATTTTCGGATTGGAAATTGTCTCGACTTCCCTGGGCATAAAAGTATCATCGTGTTAGCCTCATGATATACGAATGCAAAAATGGTAACTTGGTTTAGAAACGTCGCAGTTAATAACCGTGGAGGTGGTTAATGAACCTATGCTGCGAGGTGGCTCTGTCCCAGTGTGGGGATGTAATGCCAATAAGAAGAAGAAGAAGAAGAAGAAGGCGTTATAGCTATAGTTTCAGTAACTTAGACTAAATGATAACAAAATTCCAATCATAAATATATCATAAATTACTGCAACTAGCGCTATAACTCCGTTATTAGTTGTATTCTAACAACAAACCATTAGGCAAAGTTGTAGAAAAACTATCGCACTAGAAGTCCACTATAAAACAGATTTTGAAATTCAGCTTTTGAAAAGACAGCTTTTGGAATGAGTTACCGACAAGCTACTAAACAATCGAACGCGAATTACTAAATGATTGATAACATCCTTGGTCTGATTACCCTATCTTCGATTGTGTGGAGTGACCCTCTTAGTATGGTTATGTATGGAAAGGGTCATTTGGCTGAGAGGGTAGTTTGGCTGAAATGGTCATTTGACCGAAAGAGTCGTTTGGCTGAAAGGGCCATTCATCCGAAAGGGTCATTTGGCCGAAAGGGTCATTTGACCGAAACGATTATTTGACCGAAAGGGTCGTTTGACCGAATAGGAGAAATTATGAGTAAGAAGAGAGACGCTCAATTCTCATTCCTCATTTCTCACTTTGCAGTGTTAAAATGAGGAACGCGAAGTGAGTAGTGAGACGTCTCACTACTCACTTCGCGCTTCTCACTTTTTACAGCGAGAAGTTTCAAATGAGGAGTGAGAAGTGAAAGGTCTCACTTGTATCGAGAACAGTTGTCTTGGTACACCAGATGGTCTGGACTCCAAAATGATTTGGATAAATTAGAACATTCGATTTGGACAGATATAAATCGTAAACCATGCACATTGTCTCTGAACGCCAATAGCCAGACACAATGGATTTCTACAGACTTTGTACCAAGCACAGTTGAGTAGAATATATCATGGACATGGCCTCTGAAATCCTATATGGACACCATGGGTTACTATTGTTTTTGCATTGAGCTCATTTGACTAGGATGACCAATTTGTATGAACTTACGAATGATTTGAAGAACTTAGAATATCCGGTTTGGACATATCTAGATCGTAAGTCATGCATATGGCCTCTAAGGGCCTGTGTGGGCACCATGGGCTGCTATTGGCTTTGTATTATGCCCAATTAACATGGTAGATCAATTGATCTGAACTCAAGGATAATTTGGAGAACTTAAACAATACGATTTGGACATATTCAGATCGTTTATCATGCCTGTGGGGGCCTGTATGGACACGTGAATATAATTGGCTTTGTATTGAGTCGGTTGACCTAGTAGACCAATTGGTCTGAGCTCCACATTGATTTGCAGACATCCGGTTTTATAAATCATACACATGGCTTCTACGGCCAGTATGGGTTAGGGACTTTCCGATACTTCCGATATATCGGAGTATTGATATTTTTGTTTCGATATTTTGCTTTTAATATATCGGTCATATCGATATTTTTGCTTTCGATATCGATATATTGAATCAGAACAAGGTAACACAAAAATAACAATTGCATTGTATTTTGTGAAAAGAAGATTCTTCAAAATTATGAAGGCTATGATGATTTTTCTCGGTAGCGCGGATGGTGTAAGGTGTGCGCAGCCATCACAAATAGTTTTGGCAACTCGACACTTTGCATGAACCGCCGTTGCGCAACATCTGTCGTGCCGCTGGTCCTTGAATCCTTATGTGAATTCAATTAAATATTTGACGTGATCCTATGATAAAATAGATAAATTAACTTTAGAAATTAAGAACCGATTTGTGAAAATGAGAATTTAGAAACTTCCGTGGAATTTCTGAGGGAGGAATTTCCTGTTGTAAGAATCAGAATAACGCTAGGAGAAATACAGAAAAATTGTCAAGGAATTTTAGCAAATTTGTCGAAACTTCAGTTGATTTTTTCGAGCCAATGGAAAATAGCGAGTATCATGCCGAAAACGCTGCCGCTACCGGTTAAAGGCCGCTCAACATTTGGCGAATTACCCAATTAGAAAAAAAGTAATCTCCAATCATTATGTTAAATACGATAATACGATAATACGATAGTAATTGGATAATTTCTTCTTCTTCTTCAATGGCTCTACATTCCAACTGGAACTTGGCCGGCTTTTCAACTTAGTATTCTATTAGCATTTCCTGAGTTATTTAATTGAAAGCTTTTCTATGCCAGCCATTACATGAGTATGTAGCTTATGTGGCAGGTACAATGGATAAACTATGCCCAGGAAGTCGAGAAAGTTTTCAACCCGAAAACCTCCTAGACCGGACCGAGAATCGAACTCGTCATCTCCCGATTGGCAATCCTACGCCTTTGCTCGCAAGGATAAATTCTAAATATTCTCATTTCTGAAATATCATATGATTTTCCGATATATCGATATTTTCATTCCAATATATCGGTGATATCGATACTTTGATTCGATTATCGTATCGAATCAAATATCGATATTTTGAAGTATCGGAACGTCCCTAGTATGGGTTACTATTGTCTTTGTGTTGAACCCAACTGACGTGGTAGGTTTGAACTCTATAATGATTTGGAGAGCTTAGAACATCTGGTTTGAACATATTCAGATTGTAAATCATGCACATGGGGGCTGTACGGGTTGCTTATGTCTTTGAATTGAGCCCAGTTGAAGTGATAGACCAATTCTATTGAGCTCCAGAATAATTAGCAGAACTTAGAACAACCGGTTTGAATATATGTATTCAAATAGTAAATCATGCACATGGGCTCCAAAGGTAAGTGTGGACCTCATGGTATGCTATTGTCTTTGAATTGAGCCTAGTTGACAATAGTTGCCCAGACAACCAGAATGCATGCATAATAGAATTGTTTTTCCGTTATGCGATGCCTATGCACACAAATTTCATCGCTTACCAGTCGCGAAAACGCTTTTTGCGTACAAAAGTGGAGGCGATATATGTGTATTTCTTATCCGACGTTGAAAGGCAGTGTATGCGATATACACGATTTTTATGCGAGTGTGTTCGTTATACATTGCGATGTAGTTTGTGATAACAAACTCTGTTTGACAGATAATCCGATTTCGTTTGAGTTTGTTTGCAGGAATATGTGATGTCAACATATGAAGCTGGAATAAACTCGCAAAATAGCCTACTGTGCGGGGAAGTTTATAAATAAACTGATGAGCTTCGCACCACAATGCGATTGTGATAAAATTTGGATCGGTAAACGATTTTAATCGTACATTCTTATGCGATGTGTGGTTGTCTGGGTGACTCCTTTTTTGAAGAAAACCTCCGTAAAAAAGTAGCTAATTAACAAATTGATTGCCATCGAGTAAGTTTGTGAGATTTGTAGATTGAGTTTGTTCATTTATGTCATAATGAAACCACAGGCCCTGAAGAAGATCCTCGGATCGAAACGTCGGCGATGAAGTAAAACTGTCAACGTTATTACCCGTGACTGAAAGCCAATCCGAAAATTAAGTTAAAGCTTCACAGTCAAAATCCACTAGTAACTTTCTACTTTCGCCAAGCGACTACGATTTGCGTTTTGAACAAACTTCGTCTCGGCTCCACCTTCCTTTGTATACACAGGCGGTCCAGAAAATAACCGATTTTTTTCTATAATGGTCATTTCCAATCACTAACTACAACAAAACCAGAGATAAGCGTGAAAATTTCACTTGAGTGCTGCTGACGCCGATGTCTGCCACTTGAAAATTTGCTGCTGAGACGCTACATATTATGGACGTTCCGATACTTCAAAATATCGATATTTGATTCGATACGATAATCGAATCAAAGTATCGATATCACCGATATATTGGAATGAAAATATCGATATATCGGAAAATCATATGATATTTCAGAAAAGAGAATATTTAGAATTTATCCTTGCGAGCAAAGGCGTAGGATTGCCAATCGGGAGATGACGAGTTCGATTCTCGGTCCGGTCTAGGAGGTTTTCGGGTTGAAAACTTTCTCGACTTCCTGGGCATAGTTTATCCATTGTACCTGCCACATAAGCTACATACTAGGGTGGTTCAAAAAATCGATTTTGCTCCACAGTGCTCATCTAACTCTTTACCATGTTCTGAGTGTCCTCTGAAAATTTGAGCTCATTTGGATTAAAACTGATTTAGCACAAGCCGTTTCAAGTTTGCATTACTAATTATTGGGGCGATTAATCAACATGCGATTTTCGTTGGGTGAAAGCTGTTGAGTATTCCTTTTAGGTATGTAGGTTTTCTTTTAACCTGCGCTTAATGGGGGAACGTCATTAACAGTATATTGAAAAAATATATTTCCCCATACTAATTTGCATGCAAACTTGAAACGGCTTGTGCTAAATCAGTTTTAATCTAAATGAGCTCAAATTTTCAGAGGACACTCAGAACATGGTAAAGAATCAGATGAGCACTGTGGAGCAAAATCGATTTTTTGAACCACCCTACTACATACTCATGTAATGGCTGGCATAGAAAAGCTTTCAATTAAATAACTCAGGAAATGCTAATAGAATACTAAGTTGAAAAGCCGGCCAAGTTCCAGTTGGAATGTAGAGCCATTGAAGAAGAAGAAGAAATTATCCAATTACTATCGTATTATCGTATTACCCCTTTAACCTTCTTCGGATATTAGGAAAAAGTTACGAATAAGATGTAAGGGTCACATTGACCCAGAAATGTAAATGCTTATAAAACAGTCAAATTTTAACCGAATTACAAAGTTTATATACCGTTCGAAAGATAAACTCATCAATTTTGTGGCTATGTGGTGATATGCTGGTTCTGGAGACAATGGCCACCGGGAAACGACTTCCACGGGGAGCTTGTCGGTCATATAAGGGGAGCATAAAAATCGCTCCACATATGCCTTTCAATCGCTAATTCTTCATAGATTCTCTTGAAACGGTAATGTATAGTCCATGAGAGGGCTTCCGACGAAAGTGACCATTCCTGGTATATACAAGGTGCCCCAGGGAAACCCGCAGTATGGGACATTTCCGTTTTATCACCAAAATATGCCGTGCGGCGGCTCTTTCGTCATGATTTTCCACCAAACAGATGGTTATGCGCTTGAAATCGATATTTGACCACATTGGCCACTCTTGCAGCCTATAAGGTGCCCTCGGGGAACCCGTTAAAGAGGACATTTCCGGTTTATTACCAAAATATTCCGTGCGGTGGCTCTTTTGTCATGATTTTCCACCAAACAGATGGTTATGCGCTTGAAATCGATGAGTGACCACATTGGCCACTCTTGGAGCCTATGAGGTGCCCTCGGGGAACCCGTAAAAGAGGACATTTCCGTTTTATCACCAAAATATGCCGTGCGGCGGCTCTTTTGTCATGATTTTCCACCAAACAGATGGTTATGCGCTTGAAATCGATGAGTGACCACAATGGCCACTCTTGGAGCCTATGAGGTTCCCTCGGGGAACCAATAGAAAGGAACATTTCCATTTTAGCACCAAAATATGCCGTGCGGCGGCTCTTTCGTCATGATTTTCCACAAAATAGATAATTATGCGCTCGAAATCGATAATTGACCACATTGACCACTCCTGGTACATGTAAGGTGCCCCCGGGGAGCCCGTAGGATAGGACATTTCCGTTTTAGCACCAAAACATGCCGTGCGGCGGCTCTTTCGGTGTGTTTTCCCATCAATGAGATGGTTATTCAGCTCGAAATCGATAAGTGACCACATTGGCCACTCTTGGAACCTATAAGGTGCCCTTGGGGAACCCGTAGAAAGAGACATTTCCGTTTTAGCACCAAAATATGCCGTGCGGCGGCCCTTTCGTCATGATTTTCGACAAAATAGATGATTATGCACTTGAAATCGATACGTGACCACATTGGCCACTCTTGGAGTCTATGAGATGCCCTCGGGGAACACGTAAAAGGGGACGTTTCCGTTTTAACACCAAAATTTGTCGTGCGACAGCTCTTTCGTCATGATTTTCCACAAAATAGATGATTATTCGCTTGAAATCGATAAGTGACCACATTGGCCACTCTTGGAACCTATCAGGGGCCCCTAGGGAACCCGTAGAATGGAGCATTCCCGTTTTACTACCGAAATATGCCGTGCGGCGACCCTTTCGGTGTGTTTCCCCACCAAAGAGATGGTTATTCGCTCGAAATCGATAAGTGACCACATTGGCCACTCTTGGAACCTATTAGGTGCCCTTGGGGAACCCGTGGAAAGGAACATTTCTGTTTTAACTCCAAAATATGCCATGCGGCGGTTCTTTCGTCATGATTTTCCACAAAATAAATGATTATGCGCTTGAAATCGATAATTGACCACATTGGCCACTCTTGAAGCCTATGAGGTGCCCTCGGGAAACACGTAAAAGGGGACATTTCCGAATTAGCACCAAAATATGCCGTGCGGCGGCTCTTTCGTCATGATTTTCCACAAAATATATGATTATGCGCTTGAAATCGATAAGTGACCACATTGACCACGCTTGGAACCTATGAGGCTTCGGGGATCCCGTTAAAGGGGACATTTCCGTTTTACCACCAAAATATGCCGTGCGGTGGCTTTTTCGTCATGATTTTCACCAAAATAGATTATTATGCGCTGGAAATCGATAAGTGACCACATTGGCCACTCTTGGAACGTATGAGGTGCCCTCGGGAAACCCGTAGAATATGACATTTCTGTTTTTACACCAAATTATGCCGTGCGACAGCTCTTTTATCATGATTTTCTACCAAGCAGATGATTATGCGCCTGAAATCGACAAAAGACCACATAAGCCACTTTTGGAACCAATGAGATACCCTCGGGGAACCCGTAGAAGGTGACATTTCCGTTTTTGACGTAAACTACGTCTAAGGGGAAACCTCGGGTACAGGGTGCAAAATGAAAATTTCCAAATTGGGGACCGTCACGAAATCATGTAAGATTTCAAACGGTAATAGCGTCTTTATCTCTCGATGGATTTTCGACATTTGCTTATCAATCGATTCGGAAACTCTCCAGCAATTTGCCAATTTTATTGATACTATTGATTATCAACGTTAATCTATTGAAAATGTTATTTCTTTCCAAACCGGGGGGAAAAATTCAATCCCGTTCATAAATCCCCAACACGGACATCAGATTGCAGTAACGTACGGGCCTTTAGATCCACTGCTTCGTTTTCCCTGTGTATGAAAAGCCCCGTGTTTCGCGTGCGCGCGTCATTTTCATTCTGCATGTCACGGAGAACGGACGATTTCGTTCGCATGGGAGGACTCGTTGATTGAGATTTATAAGTGATGATGCGGATGAAGTTTTTCGTCAGGTGGTGGTGGCGGTCGTGGCAACAGCAGTACATCTTTACATCCGTGTTCCCAACAGCATCGTTGAATCTGGCAATCAACGTCGTGCTGTTGATGAGGCACATAAGTGGTAATGAATCGGTTCTTTTCAGGACCACCATTATGTTTGGGAGGAAGGTTAAGATGAAATAATTTTTTGACAATTAATTGCATATTATTCGGCAACTCGGCCGTACGAAAACCATTTTTTTGTTAAATATCTTGGCTGTGCATATGCACAGCATATGTTTCGAAATGGACAAATTGATATGAAATTTGCGAAAAAGAATCCACGTGTCTTGGAGGGACTCGAACCCTCAACCTCCTACTCTCTAGATAGGCGTGATAACCCCTACACAACAAGACCACTTAAAGGTCACGTTTGCGGAAAAGCCATCAGAATCCGAGTACCAACCAAATACAGGGTGCAAAATGAAAATTTCAAATTGGGGACCGTCACGAAATCATGTATGATTTCAAACGGTAATAGCGACTTTATCTTTCAACGGATTTTCGAGATTTTCTTATAAATAGATTCGGAAGCTTTCCACCAATTTGCTAATTGTATTAAAACTATTTATTATCAACGCCAAACTATAGAAAATTTAAGTTCTTTCACGTTTGGTGAAAAATCTCAGAACCAACCAATTCCGTACATGCATCTCCAACACGGACATCAGATTGCTGTAACGTACGGACCTTTTGGCTCACCGCTTCATTTTCTCTGTACACAAGAAGAGTCGTGTTTTGCGCGCGCGCATCATTTTTGTTCGAGATTCCACGGCGAGTGGACTGCTCCGCTGGAGCGTGGGCCGTCTGGTAGCGGTCTGGTAACAACGGCTCGGTGGCATTGGCGTTTGGTGGTGTATTTGGCAGCAGCAGCGCGTTGAGATTCGGTTGAGATTCCACGGAGCGTGTACCATTCGGCGTCCGTAACAACGAATCATAGGATGGTGGTCGTGGTACAATAAAAATAATTCGGTCCTTTGTTAGGACCACCGTTATACACAGTAGAGAATTTGGTTTACCGAAAATGTCCATCAAAGTGAAATTTCATACAACAATGGCGACCAAAAAAGGAAACTCGTCGTCAGTAAGAACATCACTCGAGTGAATTCGTTGCTCACATGCTGTTAGTAATTGCAAAGGTGCGCAATTTAAAAAATCGGTCCTTTATCAGGACCATTTACTATACAAAGAGAAGGGTTTGATTTGCCGTGTTTGAATTTGATGTTTGAATTTGCGATACAGACGATATCGCGGCAAATATTTTTGACATAAAGGATTTTTCAAAAGAGCAACAGCTAGTGACCGGAAAATTCTTGGAGTCCAGTAAAAGTTTTTGGCATGATTTGAGTTCTTCATGTACCAACTATTAGTCGTACGCAATAATGAAAAACAAATCGGTTCTTTTCAGGACAATCATTTTATAAAAGAGAAGATTGAGCGGAGTCTTCCAATCGCAAATCATAATCACTTGGCGATGGAAGTAAGTTTCCATTGGTAGCAGAATCAGAATCTCTGGCAAGGTTCGATAGTTTGATTATTGATTATGGTTGCGCATTTATAAATATAAACCAGAGCGTTAATGAATAAAGCTTTCAATGAATGATTAAATTTGTTATGATTAAATCATTCAACTCTATGATTAAAGATTATGAATAATGATTTATTCATTTTTAACAATGATTAATGAATATGATTAACGATTAAATTAATTTTTTACAATGATTAACGAATATGAATGATGAATAAAACGTTTGGAGTATGATTAACGATTACAGATCGTGATTAAATGTTGAAAAAATATGTGTATGATTAATGATTAACGATCGGTATGATTAATGATTAATGATAATGAATAATCAAATTAAATGATTTGCATAGTGATCAATAATCAAATGACCTTTCTACCAAATTGTGTTATTTAAAGGTAAAAAATTGTATGATTATGATTAGAGATTATTGAATAAAAGCGATGTATGCAATGATTAAAATTGATGATTAATGAATAAACTCAAAACAATCATGAATATGATTAGTGATTAATGATTAAATGTATAAAGCTATGATTAACGATTAGTGATTAATGATTGAATCGTATTTTTTGTATGATTATGATTAATGAATAATGATTAAATAACCCATTATTCATTAATCATGATTAAATCTATGATTAATCACTAATGCTCTGATATAAACTCCCTTATATTTGAACTAACATTTTTGCAGTTAACCCCAACAATGGAAGAAAATAACTCGAAAATACATCAAAACCTCTCTCAGAATTATTTTGGCCCTGAAAAGGGCCGTTTGGTTACTTGTTGTTGGTTATTTGCGCAGTGGTTCCAAAGTAAAAGTTACTTGGAGGCTTTTGCCCTGTGAGGAAACCGACCTTTGAAGGTAAATGAACTGTGGGTTCGATTTCTTTCCTTGCCGCTTCCACTTCTGCCTGCGCTTCTGCTTCTGCTTGCTCTTCTCTTCTAGTGGTTCTCGAAATTGAACACATTTCTGCTTAAGAGATTTCCCCGATTGTTTGGAGTGATCCAAACGGGTTTCTCCTTCTGCTGCGTCCAGGGCCTTGCATTTCGCAACTTTTTTGGCTTCCGCCTGCTTTTGACGTAAACTACGTCTAAGGGGAAGACTCGGATACAGGGTGACAAATGAAAATTTCAAAATTCGAGACCGTCACGAAATCATGTAAGATTTTGAACTTTAATAGCGCCTTTATCTTCCGATGGATTTTTGAGATTTATATATCAAACGACTCGGAAATTCTCTACCAATTTGTCAATTATATTGAAACTTTGGGTTATGAACGTTAAAATAGGGTATCGGATCATTTTGGCAGCACCCTCTTTTCTTGTCCGCAAGAGTCTCGTTTCGGCCGTCGCCGTTCAGTGCGGTTGGCTTTTGGACTCTGCTTTTTGTGCGGTGTTTCGCACAAAAGGTAGAACAATGGAGCCGGACCAGTGACCGCGGTCGAAACAAAGGTAACAAAAATGCCTAATGTAGTGCATCTATCTTCTATCTTCTTCTTATATACATAAAAATGAATTTCTGTCTGTCTGACCCTTATAGACTCGGAAACTACTGAACCGATCGGCGTGAAAATTTGTATGCAGAGTTTTTTGGGGCCGGGGAAGGTTCTTAAGATGGTTCGAGACCCCTCCCATTTTTGGAAAGGGGGCTCCCATACAAATGACCCAGAAATTTCATCATTTTTTTTTTTTTTTATTGTCTTTATTAACGAGGTTTTCGGCCCTAGACCGGTTCACCTCATAAAAATTTCATCATAACTCGAGAACTACTCGGACAAGAAAATCAATTTTAAGCGAAACGAAGTTCGTCGGGTCTGCTAGTGGTGCATAAAAGGTGATGCAGATAGGGGCATGTTTGTGCAGGCATGAGACGATCAATTGTTATCAATGCCAATGCCCTTGCTAGTAATGCAATTGACGCTTTGATGTTGCATGAAGAAGAAGAAGAAGCAGAAAGATGAAGTTTTTAAAACTCTTCCCAAAAATTCTAGAAGCAATTTCATTTAAAACAGTAAGCAGTACGGGGTTGGACTTTTCTTCTACTGTATGATAATTACAATATTACTATTGAAAAATTTATTTTGTGATATTACACTTAATACACAGTGTAAGAAAAGTCCAACCCCGTACAAACATGTTTATATTAGAAAACGACTTAGGAAAAATGTTGAGCATTTTTTTGCAAACTGAAAACTAATAAGGCCGTTACACAGATTTATTAAAAATTATGATCTCCGCAAAGTCGAGGTGGATGGGGGTCATCTTCTTCTTCTTCTACTGAATCGAGCGGCGTAAAATTTTGAATCCAGAGGTTTTTGGGGCCGGGGAAGGTTCTTAAGATGGTTCTAGACCCCTCTCCTTTTGAAGCCTGGCTCCTATACAAATGAAACACCAATTTCATCATAACTCGAGATCAAGCAAATGGAACCAAATCTGGCGTGGGGAGGTTTTGGAAGATAATATATGTTTCTGTGATGGTTTGCAACGCTTCCCCCTTCTGGAAAGAGGGGCTCTAATACAAATGAACTAAAAATTTCTGCATAACTCGAGAACTAATCAGAGAATAAATTAATTTCAGGCGAAACAAAGTTCGTCAGGTCTGCTAGTAATAAATAAATATTAAAATGGAAAAAAAAAAAATCAAAAAAACTCCTCGGATTTGTTGAAGAATGTTTTGAAAGTTCTCAAAATTTTCCGGAAAATGTTTTTGTTGCCCCCCAAATAGGTATTTTTGAGAAAACCAAACCAAAGGGGGGGGGGGGGAACACATATTTAAAAAAAATATTTATATCGGCCTAATAATATTTTGTCCAATTAAATGCGCGCCTAAATCAGAAGGATTCAACTTTGATTCTGGAAGTGTGAATGCACTTAAGATATTTTTATAATCCGTGGGGGCAATCATGCGGTACTTATTGTACACGACAAAAGCTTCGGAGCGCATACGTTCTTGAAACGGGCTATATGAGCTACAATAGAGCTATCACCTTCTTGCTCCCTGATTCAAAAGTCTTGCAATAATATTAATAAAATGGTTGCACGAATATTTTATCCATAGTGACACTCAGTGTTGGTAGAATCATACTCAAATCTAAATCATCGCGGTTTCATGCAAGAGCTAACTCGCCTGCGGTTATGTAGGGGAGCATCGCGCTTGAGTTTTTCGTCCAGAATCGCATTGCTTCGCTCACTCGCCGAAAAATGATTTCGTTCTAAAGAGTTTCAAAACACAATCGAGGCGTATGTTTTGTTTATATATGCATTCATTAGCCATTGTTTTAGAGGAAAAAAGTGAATTGAATGCATTCAACAATGAAGAACACGTAAATATCATGGATTATGCAACTTGCGACTCGAATCATGAGCAAATTTACTACTCGCGCGCATCACAACCAAATTAATTGGGTTTTGGTACATGATTGACATTTTATGGTTTCTGGTGATGCACGAAAAACAAAATATGCCTAAGATTGGAATGTTTCTGAATAATAAATGTTGCAAACGGAAAAGAGGATGGCTCCCTAGGGCTTCTTCTATTGAAATATTTCATCAAATGCTTCAAAACCCAAGTGTGGGCAATTCGGATCGAAGAAAGGCATCATTACCACTGAGGAATAAATTTGGGTTTTCATAGTAAATTTTTTAAACAATTGTCGTATCCAACAATTTTCATATCTTAAGATACGCTAGTTTTGTTCGAAACCAGTGACATAAGTAATCAAATGCATGATGGCCCTACAATCCTCAAAGAACAAAACTGCCCTACGTAGTTTACGTTGGGCGGTTGTGTCTTGTACATAACCCTTCTGATTTTTTACCGAAGTGAATGAGTGACCACATTTTTCATTTTTGAACCTATGAAGTATTGAAAACCATGACGAAAGAGCCGCCGCACGGCATATTTTGGAGTTGAAATGGAAATGTCCCCTCCTACGGGTACTCCGGAGACCCTCATAGGTTCCAAGAGTGGCCAATGTGGTTACTTATCGTTTTCGAGCGCATGGCCATATGTTTAGCTGAAAATCGTGACGAAAGAGCAGCCGCACGGCATATTTTAGTGTTCAAACGGAAATGTCCCATTCTACGGGTTCCCTGGGGGTCCCTTATAGGTTCCAAGAGTGGCCAATGTGGTCACTTATCGATTTCGAGCGCATAACCATCTGTTTGGTGGAAAATCATGACAAAAGAGCCGCCGCACGGCATATTTTGATGTTAAAACGGAAATGTCCCATTCTACGGGTTCTCTGGGGGCCCTTGATAGGTTCCAAGAGTGGCCAATGTGGTCACTTATCGATTTCAAGTGCATAATCATCTATTTTGTGAAAAATCGCCGCCGCGCGGAATATTTTGGGGCAAAACGGAAATGTCCTCTCTTCCGGGTTCCCCGAGGGCACCTGGCATGTACCAGGAGTGGCCAATGTGGTCATTTATCGATTTCAAGCCAAGCATAACCAGCTTGGAAGTGGAAAATCATGACAAAAGAGCCGCCGCACGGCATATTTTGGTGCTAAAACGGAAATGGCCTCATTTACGGGTTCCCCGAAGGCACCCTTATAGGCTCCAAGAGTGGCCAATGTGGTCACTCATCGATTTCAAGCATATAACCATCTGTTTGGTGGAAAATCATGACAAAAGAGCCGTCGCACGGCATAATTTGGTGCTGAAACGGAAATATCCTCTTTTACGGGATCCCCGAGGGCACCTCATAGGCTCCAATGTGGTCACTCATGGATTTCAAGCGCATAACCATCTGTTTTGTGGAAAATCATGACAAAAGAGCCGCTGCACGGCATGTTTTGGTGATAAAACGGAAAGGTCCTCACTTACGGGTTCTCCAAGGGCACCTCATAGGCTCCAAGAATGGCCAATGTGGTCAATTATCGATTTCAAGCCCATAATCATCTATTTTGTGGAAAATCATGACGAAAGAGCCGCCGCACGGCATATTTTGGTGCTAAAACGGAAATGTCCTCTTTTACGGGTTCCCCGAGGGCACCTCATAGGCTCCAAGAGTGGCCAATGTGGTCACTCATCGATTTCAAGCACATAACCAACTGTTTGGTGGAAAATCATGACAAAAGAGCCGCCGCACGGCATATTTTGGTGATAAAACGGAAATGTCCTCTTTTACGGGTTCCCCGAGGGCACCTCATAGGCTCCAAGAGTGGCCAATGTTGTCAATTATCGATTTCAAGCGCATAATCATCTATTTTGTGGAAAATCATGACGAAAGAGCCGCCGCACGGCATATTTTGGTGCTGAAACGGAAATGTCCCCTCCTGCGGGTTCCCCGGGGGCACCTTGCATGTACCAGGAGTGGCCACTTTCGTCGGAAGCCCTCTCATGGACCATACATTACCGTTTTAAGAGAATCTATGAAGAATTAGCGATCGAAAGGCATATATGGAGCGATTTTTATGCTCCCCTTATATGACCGACAAGGTCCCCGTGGAAGTCGTTTCCCGGTGGCCATTGTCTCCAGAACCAGCATATCACCACATAGCCACAAAATTGATGAGTTTATCTTTCGAACGGTATATAAACTTTGTAATTCGGTTATAATTTGACTGTTTTATAAGCATTTACATTTCTGGGTCAATATGACCCTAACATCTTATTCGTAACTTTTTTTGTGGGGTCGTTCCTGTTGCACCTTAAAATAGTTTTTTCATGTCAGATGCTTCATTTCCACAAAATATTAAAAGTCAAGAAATTTCAGAACGATTGGATTATCAGGTAAAAAGTTATTCTACTTTGAAGTTTCGTTTTGGGTCATATTGACCCCAACATCTTACTAAGGTTAACATAATGATTGGAGATTACTTTTTTTTTCTAATTGGGTAATTCGCCAAATGTTGAACGGCCTTTAACCGGTAGCGGTAGCGTTTTCGGCATAATACTCGCTATTTTCCATTGGCTCGAAAAAATCAACTGAAGTTTCGACAAATTTGCTAAAATTCCTTGACAATTTTTCTGTATTTCTCCTAGCGTTATTCTGATTCTTAACAACAGGAAATTCTTCCCTCAGAATTTCCACGGAAGTTTCTAAATTCTCATTTTCACAAATCGGTTCTTAATTTCTAAAGATAATTTATCTATTTTATCATAGGATCACGTCAAATATTTAATTGAATTCACATAAGGATTCAAGGACCAGCGACACGACAGATGTTGCGCAACGGCGGTTCATGCAAAGTGTCGAGTTGCCAAAACTATTTGTGATGGCTGCGCACACCTTACACCATCCGCGCTACCGGGAAAAATCATCATAGCCTTCATAATTTTGAAGAATCTTCTTTTACAAAATACATTGGAACTCTTATTTTTGTGTTTGTTCTGATTCAATATATCGATATCGAAACAAAAATATCGATATTCCGATATATCGGAAGTATCGGAACGTCCCTACTACAGATACAGTAACCATCGTCATCGATGCTGAAACTGCTACCGACGCCATCGTTAACTCCGCTCTTTGTGTCCACCAATAAGGCGCGATCAATTTTTTTTTCTTGAACTTCTATTTACACTCGCCAAAGCGTTCATGTAATGTTTTCATCTCGGCCAGACGATGGAGCTCAAATGTTCGTGTCCTAGGAGGGGTATTAAGGATCATTCACAAGAGTTTGTTGTGGACTTGTTGAAGTTTGAGGTGGTGGGTTTTAGCGCAGCTCTCTCAGACCTGCATGCCGTATTTGATCACACGGAGGATGATTTGCTTGTAGAGAGCAAGCCTATTTTTCAGGAACGATGACAATCGGCGGTTGATCAAAGCGCATAGTAGTTTCAACAAAACGTCACACTTCGTCACCGTCTTGTTAACCTGTTGCCGAATAAAAAAAAACCTGCTATCGAGGGTCAAGCCTAGGCAGTCGGTCTCATTGGCCCATACCACAGTCGTGCCATTGAGGGTGATTTTACAGTCCTCAGCCGGAACATGTTTAGGAAATTACTATGCCTGAAAATCGAGTTATGTATATGCACAACATGTGATAGATTTAATTCGGAAATGGTATTGGAGGGTAAACACTCCCTTCGGTGGGTGCTAGACAGGAGATTTCTCGACTAAACTACGAAGAATCTCCGTCGTCCTCCGCAGCTTAGCGGGTACTGATGAAACTAAATTCCCAGCACCAGCCACGTAGCCGAACCCACGCAATCCATTTTCAGAACTAACTCGCTCATAGGGTAAGACGGTATAATATGCCCCACCTAAGGCAACTCCTTGATAACTTTTGACGTAAACTACGTCTAAGGGGAAGACTCGGATACAGGGTGACAAATGAGAATTTCCATATTCGAGACCGTCACGAAATCATGTAAGATTTTGAACTTTAATAGCGTCTTTATCTTCCGATGGATTTTTGAGATTTATATATCAATCGACTCGGAAATTCTCTACCAATTTGTCAATTATATTGAAACTTTGGGTTATGAACGTTAACATAGGGTATCGGATCATTTTGGCAGCACCCTCTTTTCTTGTCCGCAAGAGTCTCGTTTCGGCCGTCGCCGTTCAGTGCGGTTGGCTTTTGGACTCTGCTTTTTGTGCGGTGTTTCGCACAAAAGGTAGAACAATGGAGCCGGACCAGTGACCGCGGTCGAAACAAATGTAACAAAAATGCGTAATGTAGTGCATGGTGTATAAAAAGTGATGCAGATAGGGGCATGTTTGTGCAGGCATGAGACGATCAATTGTTATCAATGCCAATGCCCTTGCTAGTAGGGTAAACTGGGGTAAAATGCACCCCCGGGGCAAAACGACCTTTTGGCATTTTTGGCGGTGTTTCATGCATACTTTCAAGAATGTTTACTACTGGATTGGTAGTTCGAGATCCGAATGTCCTCAAAAACGTCAAAAGGTCGTTTTGCCCCGGGGGTGCATATTACCCCAGTTTCCCCTAATACAATCATCGCAATGTAATTACACAAACATGTTTATATTTAAAAACGACTTTGGAAAAATGTTGAGCATTTTTTTGCAAACTGAAAACTAATAAGGCCATTACTCATATTTGTTAAAAACTAGCGAAACAAATCCAGCTCTGTCCGGATGTTGAAAATGTCACAATGAACTATTTGCAGCACCGCACTCTAGATCAATTTCTATGCGTTTGTTTTGTTTTCCCCAACAGCTGACCCAAAATTGTATTGTAATTTTTTTTTATACTAAGGGTACAAGGAGTTAATCGTTGCAATAGAAGATTGCAACGATTTTTGTCTAAAATTGGAAATTATTTTGTTGGACATTTGTTGCAATGTCTCAATATTAGAAATTCTATGAAGTTCATTGGTAATATACCACGGAGGCAACTTCAGAATCAATCCTCTGGAGTGCCTTCTTTCTGGTATTGCAGCAACTAGTCCATATTGGCACAGCATACAACATGGCAGGTCTAAAAATTTGTTTGTAAATCAAAAGTTTGTTCTTAAGACAAAGTTTTGATTTTCTGTTTATAAGTGGATATAGACACTTAATATATTTGTTACATTTGGCTTGAAGGCCTTCAATGTGATTTTTAAAAGTTAATTTTTGATCTAGCAGAAGTCCTAAATATTTAGCTTCGCTAGACCAATTAATTGGAACCCCATTCATAGTGACAATATGTCTGCTAGAAGGTTTCAAATAAGAAGCTCTCGGCTTATGTGGGAAAATTATAAGCTGAGTTTTGGAAGCATTCGGGGAAATTTTCCATTTATGCAAGTAAGTGGAGAAAATATCCAGACTTTTTTGCAATCTACTACAAATGACACGAAGGCTTCGCCCTTTGGCTGAAAGGCCCGTGTCATCTGCAAACAAAGATTTTTGACACCCTGGGGCCTGTAGCATAATCGAAATTTTACTAATAATATTAGTAGAGTAGCTTGTAACTTGTATTTTTCTGTTGCATAATGAATCTTGAGACTTTCTTAGACTTATACGGCGTGCTCTCAAGCCTCACGACGACAACGACTCCCGGATAACTAGCTCAGTAGCATGAGACCCCTGAACTGTGTCGCAGGGCCGGCATGCTACTGGGTAATTCGGAGGGGCTTCGCGGAACAACGGGTACGCAAACTGTGGAATTCTTTAAATGGGGATGAACTGTACTCTATGTGTGGGTCTATGGGTTTATTAGAAACAATTATGGATTGGGAGTTTAGTTTTATTATACTATTGCAAAATGGGGTCAATCTGGGTAGGTGGCATCCGTTGTAGGTACGTACCGTTTGTGATGTTCGATGACGTTGACGAGCGCTCGTATTTGTTGCGGAGAGGAGGTTTGACGACTGGGTCCGTTGGGATGGTGGGTTACTGGCTTGATCAGCACGATCCAATGGCGGAATCGAACGTTTTCTGGGCCTGGCGCGATGGCGGCGCGCCAGAGACGCTAGCTTCGTAGCTGGGGGTCAACGGCGTTCCCTTCTTTGACGCTATCGACGGACCACGGACGAGACCGTATTGGTCACGCCGAGAAGGGTTGCTCCGGCGGAAGTGGTGTCTGGAGTTTCGCTCCTTTACTGTTAGGCCAACTCAACTTAGATTGTTGAATTGACCGATCGTGCACTGTGCGGTTACCGATCTGTTGGTTTAACAAACGGAAAAAAAAGGTCCTGAAGACCAATCCAGCTTTAATACTAGCCTTTGGCTATTTCCGGTGGTCTAGTTTACCTGAACGAGTTTTTGGGAACAGAAGAGGTCGTTCACTAAAGCCAATTTCACTTTCGTACTACTAAAGCACTTTGGATAATCACGCACTCACAAATGTGTCGCACGAACGCCGATTTACTAGTGAGCCAACTACTCCCCAAAGGTATGCTAGCTCCCCTTTTCATACAGTTTCATATTTTTCCTCCTTCCATTTTCCTTCCACATGCCTTCCATGTCGACTGTTTCCACCCATCCAACACGAATCCTTCTCCCACTTTCTACCACAGTTGATCAACCTCACCCATTTATAAATTTTGCATACATTTTCGAACTGGATTTTATTACTAATAATACAATTCGTCTTTCCCTAATCCTACTAACCCAACACAATTATAATAAAAAGGACACAACAGTTTGGAAACATTTCAACACACACCTAATTTTAAATAAATGCAAGGATTTTGTAGCCGAACGGTTACAATCTACAAGTATCAATTTACAAGTCTAATATTACAAGTAAATCGCACTAATAATATTAGTAGAATTTACAAGTAACAGTTGCATAAAGAAAATATAAGTACAAATTATTAGCGTTGGCTTGTAGTTTCTTTTACAAGTATGAATGGCGCTGTAGTTTAATTTACAAGTAGCTTTTTATTTTATTTTTTCAGCTGTACAAAATAATTATACATCATTTTATTGTTTTTAACGACTTAACAGAGAAAGAAACTATATTTCAAAGTGCTTTAAATTACCATAAAGTGAAATACTTTGCACTAAAAATAAATTTCTCGTTGTTGAATACAAAACTGAAAATTATGAAATTTTTCAAATAACTCTGAAGAAAGCAGAAATCTTTAGGTCCTACTCAAAAATGGGTTGTTTTTGCTTAAAACCGTACTATGGCCAATTTTGTGTGAATGACTCTTCTAACACTACGTAGTTTACCTTAATCCACATAGAAACATATTACCCAAAGGAAAGTTTAGTAAATTTAGTTTACCAAAAGTTGACTTTATTCAACTCAAATGTGAGTTGTTGTACTGAACAATCTCGGGTGGGGCCATGCATCTTTTTGACAACAATCATGGAAAAGAAAGGAAAAACTACTTAAAATTTTAATAACATTTGATGCGATATTATGATCAGTAAGAATTTTGAACTTAAATTTTGAGATGATTTATCTTTCAAGAAATTGCCTAAATTTTATACTAATTTCAACAATTTCAATTATTGGACTAAAAACAAAATCCAAACCCGTATAAGTCCCGCAAAACACATAAATTGAAACCCGCTTCAAGAACACGCGTCAAACGAGTCTAGCGAAATTTTTCATGGAAGATACGTTCGAGTAAACTACAAATCCTAATATCCGCCTATAAAACCACATATAAAATCACTCCAGTGTGTATTACTTTTTCTATGTAAAAAATGCCAATACCACGAAACCGGATTGAACCACGGAATCAATAAATTAAAGAGAGAAGGATAATAAATTCGCGTTCCGTGTATACCTATCGCAGTATACTATGCACAAACTTGCAGAAAAACACAAACAAATCATTTATTGCCGCATTGACAGTGAACTGTCGGATGAATTTTGACAGGTAAATGAACATGAAAGACTTGTCATTTAAACCTTACTAATAATACAAGTGCTAATATTATTAGTTGGCGAATCACTTTTATGCAACACAAATTACAAGTACTTGTAATTTGTTGACTTGTAACTTGTAACTTGTAGCTAATATTATTAGTCTGATTATGCTACAGGGCCCTGGTGGTAAATCAGGTAAGTCAGAAGTAAAAATGTTATACAAAATGGGCCCCAGTATGCTGCCTTGGGGAACACCAGCTCTTACAGGTAATCTATCAGATTTAGAATTCTGATAGTTCACCTGCAGTGAGCGATCTGATAAATAATTTTGGATCAGTTTAATGATGTACAGAGGAAAATTAAAATTCATCAATTTTACAATCAAACCTTCATGCCAAACACTGTCAAATGCTTTCTCTATATCAAGAAGAGCAACTCCAGTCGAATATCCTTCAGATTTGTTGAGCCGAATTAAATTCGTTACTCTTAATAACTGATGGGTGGTTGAATGCCCATGGCGAAAACCAAATTGCTCATCAGCAAAAATAGAATTGTCATTAATGTGAACCATCATTCTATTTAAAATAATCTTTTCAAACAGTTTGCTTATTGAAGAAAGCAAACTGATTAAGGATAACTAAAAGCCTCAGCTGGATTTTTGTCCGGCTTCAAAATAGGAACAACTTTGGCGTTTTTCCATTTATCTGGGAAGTATGCCAATTGAAAACATTTGTTAAATATATTAACCAAAAAGGATAAAGAGCTCTCAGGAAGTTTTTTGATAAGTATGTAGAAAATACCATCATCACCCGGGGCTTTCATATTTTTAAATTTTCTAGTAATAGATCTCACTTCATCCAAATTAGTTCCCAACGAAGGGTCAAAAACATTCTCTTGGTTGAGAATGTCTTCGAAGCTCCGTGTAACCTGATCCTCAATTGGACTAGTGAGACCTAGACTAAAATTATGGGCACTCTAGAACTGCCGAGAAAGTTTTTGATCCTCTTCACCATTTATTAATAAATTTTTATTTCCTTTTTTAAGCGCTGGAATTGGTTTTTGAGGTTTTTAAGAATTTTCGTTAATTTCCAAAAGGGTTTCGAACTGGGATCCAACTTCGAGACATTTGTATTCTAAATGATTTCTTACATTTCCCCGTTAAATTAATCAACTTTTTGTGTATACAAACCTTGCGGACACCAAAACGAATCGGTTAGGGAAAAAATCTTGCAAATCCGTCAACCCGTTCGCGAGTTAAATCGTCAGGAAGGAAATCTCAACTCATTTTTATTATATAGAAAGATTATGGTCTACGCAAGGTCAAGTGGGAGGGGGTAATCTTCTTCTTCTTCTACTGAATCGAGCGGCGTGAAAATTTGAATGCAAAGGTTTTTGGGGCCGGGGAAGGTTCTTAAGATGGTTCGAGACCCCTCTCCTCTTTGAAACCTGGCTCCTATACAAATGAAACACCAATATCATCAAAACTCGAGATAAAGCAAATGGAACCAAATCTGGCGTGTGGAGGTTTTGGAAGGGAAGATATGTTTCTATGATGGTTTGCAACGCCTCCCCCTTCTGGAAAGAGGGGCTCCCATACAAATGAACTAAAAATTTCTGCATAACTCGAGAACTAATCAGAGAATAAATCAATTTTAGACGAAACAAAGTTCGTCGGGTTGCTAGTAAAACATAAATATTAAAATGTTAAAAACAATTAAAAAACTCCTCGGATTTGTTAAAGAATGTTTTGAAAATTCTCAAAATTTACCTGAAATTTTTGTTTATATATGCAATTATTAGCCATTGTTTTAGACGAAAAACAGTTAGTTCAATGCATTCAACAATGAAGAACACGTAAATATCATGCAATGATGCAAATTGCGATTCGAATCATGAGCGAATCGCTGGGCCATGATTCTGATGGGATTTGACGACATTTTATGATTTCTAGTGATGCACAAAAAACAAGATATGCCTATGATTAGAATATTTCTGAATGATAAATGTTGCAAACGGAAAAGAGGATGCTCCCCTAGGGTTTCTTCTAATGAAATATTTCATCAAATGCTTCAAAACCCAAATGTAGGCAATTCGGATCCAAAAAAGGCATCATTACCACTGAGGAATAAATTAGGGTTTTCATAGTTAATTTTTTAAACAATCGTATCCAACAATTTTCATATCTTACGCTAGTTTTGTTCGAAACCAGTAACATAAGTAATCAAATGAATTTTCTAAAAATATTCATGTATGAACTACAATCTCAATCTACAATCCTCAATGAACAAAACTGCCTTACGTAGTTTACGTTGGGCGGTTGTGTCTTGTACATAATTCTTCTGATTTTTTACTTTTCAACGCAATTTATGCAAACTTTGTGTTATTCGGTAGTCCAGGAAGTCGCAAATGCATTGCCCGTGAGTAGTCATATAAAAATATTACAGATAACACGTAATAAAGCTTTTTTGAAAAGTCGTGAAAAAATGAATTTCAAAAAGTGCCTGGGCAATACGCCCCACCTTAACCAAAGACGTTTCAAAGCCCTTCATTAGTATTTTATCAATCCCATAACAAAAAGGCTACAAATCCTTATGCGCTTGACATTAAAAAAACCAACATAGGTCCATTTAAGCAGGTGTGAATAACATTTCAATATTTTCCATACAATTTGGAAGCAACTGCTGCAGGCTCGCTTGTGTCCAGTTGGTAAGGGCATATCGTCCTGCCTACACTGGGGCGTTTTGGCCAGTGAAACATGTTTTCGAAAATCGTTACATTTTTGAAGATGGAAGCAATTTTATATCATATTAACCACTGAGAAAAGTTATTTTGTTGCCCAACTGAGTGTTCCAGTGCAAGTTTTGCGGACAATATTCCAGAGTCGCTCCACAATGTTGAGCAAACAAACATTAAAAGTTACATCAAAACTATAACTTTTTGTATTTTGCTATTATTTTCATTGTGTAATACAAAAATACTTCCACATTCACATAGTATGATGGATTTACAAATACTTATGGGTACCAACTGATTTTGATCCTTAATTAGTTATAGTTTTCTAGAAATCAAAGGGGGGCGTTTTGGCCAGGTGGGGCGCATTATACCGTCTTACCCTATGTATTTTTGTACAACCAACCAAACTATTAGGATGAGTATTTAGTATTGTATTCTACAATACTAAATAAATCCTACACACTTGCCTTCACAGTAACTGCGCTCGATGAAGTAGGGTTGTGCCAGTTGGTCGTCAGATCCCAACCCGACCACATAAGTGAAGAGAAATCGCCACTCGAGTTCAGTTCATTCAAAGTTTAGACATATAATTATAAACCTATTTTGTTGTACGGATAATTTCCAGACCCCCCGTAGTAGGAAAAAGTATCAAGAGGTTTTCGGAGGCGGCACATGCTATTCGTACGACGGCAGGCACTATACAAGATTTCCCAGTGCATAGCGAGCGAACTTTTTCTGCATTACAACCATTCGGGAGATCCAATTGGTATCAAAGGGGCACCATTCATTCCTAGTAGTGACCAATCTACTGAGGCTTTTGAAAAATGTCCAGTTCTGATGCCTTCGGAAGATGCCCCAAGGGTCTCAGGATATGCTCCATGGTAATCAATGTCCTCAGAATCATGATTGATGGCACGACTCACTACGTTTCCACAAATTCTGATGTTTTAGGTTTTGGCTAATCCGGAGACATTTTTTCATTGACCTTTTTGGGTTCTCAGAGGACAAGTAGCTACTAACAAAAGACCCTACTGTAGGTCTTTTCTTCAACAGGTGCCACAATAGTTTTTGGTTGTGATATAGTTCCTATATCAGAAAAGTATGCAAAGTTAGATTGGTTAGATTGTAAACGGTTAAATGACCAGGATTCGAGTAACCGACGGAAGATTAATTTTCCGAACAGCTTGGATAATCATGAGAGAAGATTGATGAAACAGTGGCTTAAAATAAAAAAGAATCTTTTCCAGGCTCTCGGATAGAGAGAACTTTCACTGTCTTCCTAGATTAGGGGAAATATCTAAGCCGGATGCACTGATTCAAGATCAGATCAAGATGATAAAACAATTGGATTTAATTCATATATACCGATAAAGCATCAGCAGAGATCTCCAACTCTACTGAGTAGGATGGTTCAATGCTTATCAAGAACGCAGTTAAGAGGATATTTTGAAAAGAAAAGAAAAGAAAAGAAACCTATTGATAAATGTATTAAAGTCAATATTTTCCTATTTTTCAGAAGTCAGAACTTATGTTATACACATAAAAACTGTCCCTCAGCTTCTACGAATCATCAAAATTATGCAAATTCCATTATCACGCTCAATGAATAATAAACTCTAAAGTGAATCCTCGTAACGGACAACCAAAACACTCTCCCAGTGTTATTGCTCAAAATGCAAAACAAACGCGTAGAAAGACGTATTACGCATAAAGCTCAATCCTTCACCCGCTATCCGCTAAGCCAGCTTACGAATCCATCGCTCGGTAAACAACTCCTCCTGCGTTAATTTGATGAGTTGTATGTTTATGAGGTTAATTGAAAGAAAATAAATCCTCCCCGGCAGCGCGTAATTTCTCCATCCTACTACTGCCGAGCTTACGATTCTTCTTGGCTACAAGGCACAGTCAGTAGTGAGTAGACTGGCGGAGTGCAATCCGACGCTCGTTCTGACATCACCGCCGTCGTCGTGCCAAAATTGAGTGAAGCAATGTCGATCCAAACAGGCACCACACCGACTGAACAACCGCACATATTTCCCAGAAGCAGCGGTATCATCGTCGTCGTCGTCGTCCAGGTCCGAACGCCACCACCAGAGCCCAGGCCTGTCCTATCGTGCGGGGAGGTGTGCGATTTAGGGCTGATTCGTGAGCAAGGCACAAAATTGCCACAGCTCGAGATGATTCTGTTTATTTATTTTCCTTTGCTCACGTCCCGTCTACAACATCCTCGTCTCATCGTTCCACCCCCTACCACCAATTTTCTTCTCCTAGTTGCCTGTTTGGGTTTGGGTCTCGGTTCAGCACGTGGCTCGTAGTTCATCACTCCCCATTACCAACGGAAACATTGCTCCGGATTAGGCAGAATATGAACGCCGAGGGTGGTCACGTGGAAAGTGTCCACTTCTGATGAGTATCCTGAAATTAGCACTTTTTTCCAGACTGGAGCCGGAGGGTCGAAACGCAAATCAGGACTCTAATGAGCAGTAGGAAAACGAGGAAACCCCAGAATCATTACCCACCCTAATGGCGCGGCGGCGCAACTAACGGTCTCAACCTTGTGTCGGCTTTTTTTCCCTGCTGCTCACCACGATGTGTTCTACATTCCAGCATCCCCTGGCATTAGATATCGATTTTTCCATTTTCCTCGTTCACCACGCTTTTGAAAGTATTTTTTTTTTCGTTGTTGTCCCGCTTAGGTTACTGACAGCGAGGGTCGCTGCTGGTCAAACGTTTCGGACAGCGGACCTACAAATTTCATCATACCGCTAGCAAACGTGCCCTTTGTTGCATTTCGTGCAATACGAGGAGTATTGAAAATTGGGCTTTATCGCAAAGTGAAGTAAGACTTAAAGTGCATTTTCACTTAAATTTATAGAGAGCAGAATCAAATGATCTAATTTCTATGTTATTCAAAGCTAAATGAGAGTTGCTTAACCCCTTCCCTCCCAAAGCCTTTTTTTGAATGAAAATTTCGTTCAAACCCTCATTTATAAAAAAAAAATTCCCGGCTGTGCCGCTTAATAGGACTAATGATTAAGGCCTTCCAATTTCAACCTGAAAACTTTCTGAAACTTTCTGATCTTTGAAAGGTACAGGCGATTAATCGGCTTTCAGTGAGCAAATGCATTCATCTTCATTTTTCCAGCGTTTTGTTTGATGGAATGCTGTCATCTGCTTATAAGCTATAGTGCTGCTCTGGATTATAACTTAATTTCTTGAGTCAATAACGAGATACCTACTGAAGAATAGACACTGAAGACTGAAAATACTCTTCGTAAAGCTACAATCGAATTTTGGAATGAAAGAAAAAACACTTGATGTATGATCTAGATTTCATTAAGTGGATTTGTGTCCAACAAACGTGCTTTTTTCGATGATGTTGTGCATTGTAATTGGCCAGTTATGGTTTGAACTAAAGTTCACTGTAAACTTTGGGTTTACCTTTACTTTTATGTTTCAAATATGTTTGCTGAGTCATGGATGAACTCGATGAAATCAAAAGAATTTATGACATTTTGTTTGAAAGCATGTCTCTCAAATTCATCGTTAAACATTTCGAAAATGGGCAACTGTGGTTTCTTAAATAAATAACTCAATAGTGCTGTCCAATGAGCAGCTCGAAGTAGCTCGAAGTTGTTCCTGTCACGCTCATGCCCGTTTGTTGACAAAAAAGAACGAGCAGGACAGGAACAACTTCGAGCTACTTCGAGCTGCTCATTGGACAGCATTAATATGTATTAAACTGAAAAGAAACTCCCATTCCCACACTTCCCATATGAAATTATTTATTTTTAACTTTTAGAATTCTAATAAAATAGCGATGATCTTGCATTCTATCGGTCTAAGCTTTGAATATTCGCGAAAATTGGAACACGATCTATTGTGTGTTATTTTACTTTCTAGAAAGAAGCTTGGAATACTTAAAGAACGAGCTTGGTAGTCATATGGCTACGACTTCTACGTCATACGCAGAAGATCGTGGGTTCAATCTCAGGCGCATTCTATTCTTCTATTATCTCTAAATTCCTCACATTCTAGCAATCGCTAGGAACAAAAACCGTTTTTGAAACGGCTTCCATTTCTATGTTCTATACCTTATACATAACTATTCTAGAAGTTTCATTTGTTGGTTTCCAAAGATTTACTTGAAAATTACATACAATTTCTTGTGAAAAATTCGAAAAACTCTCCGTAAAAACTAAAAGAAACTCGTGTGGAAATTGCGAAGCATTTCCCGTTGAAATCCAAAGAACTTGAAGTAACGGAAAAGGGTCGTTCGGCAGAAAGTCATTTGGCGGACAGTTGTTTGATCAAATATGTCGTCTGACCGAATAGACCATTCAGTAGAAGACTATCTTTGGCCGAAAATGTCATTTGATCGAACAGTTCCTTTTGGCTGAAAAAATCGGTTGACTGAATAGCTCAATTGACCGAATATGCCATTTGGAAATTATTTTCAGTTAATTGCATATTATTCGGCAACTCGGCCGTACGAAAACCATTTTTTGTTGTTAAATATCTTGGCTGTGCATATGCACAGCATATGTTTCGAAATGGACAAATTGATATGAAATATGCGAAAAAGAATCCACGTGTCTTGGAGGGACTCGAACCCTCAACCTCCTACTCTCTAGATAGGCGTGATAACCCCTACACAACAAGACCACTTAAAGGTCACGTTTGCGGAAAAGCCATCAGAATCCGAGTACCAACCTCCACCGCGGTTAGCTCTCTTTTTTGCAAATTGAATATCTTTCGGATGCTTGATTTGTCCAATCTCCACATTTGCTTTACTTTTGTATATCCACAGCCAAGCGAGTGCACATTGTTTATTAAACGAGAGGATCGCACTCCATGCCCCCAGTAACTGTCTGGGCGGGACGGTATAGAATGCGAATTCAATCGCACTCTGCTGTGCCAAAGGCTTGCTTGGCTAAAGCATTTGATGAGTTTGATTGCCTTTTACGTAAGCGGTCGCGTGTACTCAGACGACTAATGACGGTGAAAGACCGACACTTGATTACAATTAATTGCATATTATTCGGAAACTCGGCCGTACGAAAACCATTTTTTTGTTAAATATCTTGGCTGTGCATATGCACAGTGGTCTTGTTGTGTAGGGGTTATCACGCCTATCTAGAGAGTAGGAGGTTGAGGGTTCGAGTCCCTCCAAGACACGTGGATTCTTTTTCGCAAATTTCATATCAATTTGTCCATTTCGAAACAACCAAGATATTTAACAAAAAAAAAATTTCAGATTGTCCACGGTAACTACTTCGATGTTTCGAGTTTTTTATAATTGCCAAAAAAAAAAGCTCTTTGGATTTCCCAAGGAAAATTGTTTGGAATTTCAGAGAAATCGAGAATCTCTTCAGAATTTTCACTGTAAGTTGTTTCAAATTCTACAGGAAAATAGTCGAAATATCCGCGGAAGCTTTCTGTTGAGTTTCTCTTGAATATACTTCGAAATTCATCCATAAAATCCTTCTTAATTGTTGGAGCTTGTGACTGGTTGACGTCGACTTTCTCAATCTAGAATAATTAAGACGACTAATTTGACATAGCCAGCGTTTAAACAGAAAATGCTTCGGTATATCCGCGGGAGACTCACGAGTCATGAGATATTTTCCAAGATTTTCACGGAAAATTCTTCAATTTTTTTTTTATTTTCAACGGAAAATTGTGTTTTATTTTTTATTTTTAAGGATTTTTTTTAATTTGTATAGAAAATTCATAAGATATTCCTTTGGCCGAAAGTGACAGACGAGTGAGCTGGTCGTCTGGCCGAAACGGTAGTTTGGCCGAAGAAGTTATTATACCGAAAATGCCGTTTAGCCATTTGGCCGAAACTATTATTTGGCATACGGCTAAATGTCAATTGCTGAACGGATAATATGGTAAAAAATGGCCACTCGTTTGGCGAAATGGCCTTTTGTCAAATGACCATTGAACGAAATTCCGTGACGTCTCTACTTGTCAAGTCGATACTAGCTTTTAAGCCAAAAGTCATCTAGCCAAATTCCATTTAGCCGAGCCGAACTGAACGTTTATTTGAAACAGTTATCAGGTCAAAAACAGTTGGACCGAAAATGTAGTTTATCCGACAGCGACACACGGTTGTATACTATTTCACCGAAAACCGAATTTTTTTTTCGCGTTTTGATCCATTCAACTGAAAGTCATTTCGCGGAAGAACACGTCGCGATATGAACCGTTCCGCGTAATTTTTCCGCGTTAACGTAATTTTTCAACGGAGTAACACGTAGGGTTACGGCTTCTTGAATTCATACCATGCACCCATGCAGGGATGCTGGGATTTCCTATGTACATGGGACAGTTATGAGTATAACGGCAGTTTAGGACTCAATTGTAGAAGAGGTTGATAGAATGGGTGTTTTAACGTTGGCTTGCTCAGCCTAGAATAATTTGGACGGCTAGTTTGCGATGGTCAACGCTAAAACAACAAATTCTTCAGAATATCAGCGGGGGAGGAGGAGTATTCAAATGAAAGTTCTTTAAAACTTTCGCGGAAGATTGTTCAAAATGATTGCTCTGAATTATCAAGTTTTTTTTTTATTTCTACGAGAAATTCTTTGTAATCGTTTGATAACTGCAAGTCATTTAACTGCAATTCGACAGTTGCAATAGTTTTTCAGTTATCGGACCGATAAACTTCAAAACGATGTTTAAGTCGATGAAATTGCATTGCCCTGCACAATCAGGAGCACTTCTATCACCGACGAATCAACGTGTTCACTGCATAGAAAGTAATTCTACTAAATCAGCGGTTCTCAACCTGGGGTACATGTACCCCTAGGGGTACCTTCGATGGCTCTAGGGGGTACCTTGGATTAAAATGCACACATTCCAATCGGATCTTATTGATAAAGCTTCGATTATTGTGATTATTTTATTTGAAAACTTTGTCTTGTACATGCATGGCGATCAGTAAATCAAAGGTAACGAATTGTTGGCAGTGGCTAATATTCTAACCGCCCTTCAACATCCAGGCGCTACCGTATATGCGTAAATAGCCAGCATGAGTTAACCGCCAGAAATTTGTATGGCGAAAGACATCTAACGCGGCTTTTCTCAAAATTAGGAACTTTTTATAAAAAACTATTTGATACCGATTATGGATCGACTGTACGTTTTAATTTAATTTATTGAACGGCTACTCAGTCTTGCACTTATTACAACGAGTTTTTTATTTACCCGACGTTTCGACACGGGGATTGTGTCTTTTTCAAGGGGAAAATATGTTTGTTGTTTGTCGTCGTATGTTTAGTCTAACTTGCACCGTCGGTTTGTCTAATTGTCCGTACATGACTTCGGAAGCACTGTTATCAATTTTCATTTTTTTCCTTAGCCGGTTATGAAGGATGGTGTCCGCTACTACGCCTACCAAATATTTTTTCGATTAAGGTACTTAATTTTGAGAAATCGAACCTTAGATGCCTTTAGCCATACTGATTTCAGAAAGTTAACTGTGTCGCTGTAAGCACGCCCAAAGCAGGCGATTCAGTGAACCCTGCTTTCCTCAACTAGAACAGCGTATGAAGGGCTGCGGAACAAAAGATCAAACGGACAAATGTCGAATGAGCAAATTTCAAAAATCTTCAATGAAATCTACCTGATCTAAACAAAATGTTGAATTATATGTTAGAAACATGCTTTTGAACTAAAATCTAGAATCTAAAGGTTTGAAAACCTTCGTTTGAGATGCATAGCCTTCTTTAAGAATCAGAAGCTCTTTTTTAGAAAAGCTCTATTGCTTCGTTGCAAGAGGTTTAGAAGCATCTTTCTACGCTTCTCGGAAGTCTTCTTCAGAACAGCACGAATGCCTCCTTTCAAGATGTTCAGAAGTCTTCTTTCGAAAGGCCTGTGTCTGTGTCCTGAGTCTGCCTTTTTTTAAAATGCTCGGAAGGATCCTTTCAAGAGGTTCGGAAGCTTCCTTTCAAGAGGCTCGGAAGGTTTTTGCCTTTCTCGTATACTAAGTATACGGAAAGGCTATAGAACTGCTCCAAAACCGAACTTTTTATAGAAGGCTCGGAGACCCATAGTGTTATATACCAATTGACTCAGCTCGACGAATTGAGGTGATGTCTGTATGTGTGTATGTATGTGTGTGTGTGTGTGTGTATGTGTACAAAAATGTGAGACACGTTTTTGGGCATTTAGCATCATCCGATTTGCTCGCAACAAGTTGCACTCGACGCGGAATACAGTCCCATTGGTTCCTATTTAAAATTAGATCGATCGAACTTTGCGTTTCGGAGTTATGGCCAAAAAACTGTTTTAACGTGCAAAAAAAAGCAAAACGCTCTACTCTGGATTCGAACTCGTGACCTCTGAAACGGGAAGCGGTTACTACACCACTGTACCATCGATACACATAATATGTGAGAAGATACGTACAAATATAAATCATCGAATTGGGCATATATTCATTGCCTCTATAAGCAACAGAATTCATCCTGCTAGGGTATCTTTTCCTATACTGGAAGTATTAATGGATTGAGAAAGAAAATATTAATTTTTCTCGTTGGTTAGTAAAATATACAGTTTCAATACATTAACTTAGAACAAGATGCCGTGGTGAGTATAAGCCGTTTGGCAGCGCAGTATCATTACTTGACACTTTACCGGTCGCTACTAAACGCGTTGCTAAAACAGTAGCGCAGCTGACAGGTGATCAAATTTGGTAGCGCGATAAACAGCTCTGCTATTTGATGAACTATTAAACGTCACCGGTACGGAATGCAGCCACCAAAATGATAACCGAAAATAGCGACCGGTGCGAAAAAGAGTGACTAAACTAAAATGACAGAGAGTTCATTTATTGGAGATAAAAATAGATTCACTATGATGCGAGGAAATCAATGCAAAACTTTTTAGGATAGGATATCCGTTCATTAATTTAAAATCATCTTCTCTGCTAAACGTTAGACATAACTTTTCTCATGCCTTTTTGCTATCAAGCGCTAAGAAAAGCACAAATACCCTATATAACAGTCTGTAAATAATACTTATGTAGCAATTTCAAAAAGCATCGTGCTTTGTTCAACACGTTCAACGCTCTCCCGTATGCGCCTAAAAGAAGGAATGGCAATGTGCCGTCGCGCAGTGGTGGTCCCCCATACAAATGCTCGACTAAACCTACGATTGCGCTTAAAATTTAGCAACAGTAATCTTGTAACGCTGAATTCATTTTGAAATTTAAATAGTTCCGACATATGCTATGCTATCCAAAGACTTACGGAAGCCCATGACTTAGGATCTGCAGCCACAGTAGCGTCTTAATTCTAACCTTGAAACAGTAAATTTTCCGCTTTGGTGCAGCAAAGCGCAATTCGCCAACTAACCACTGTTAAGTAGACAAAATATATATTTCAATGCATGATATCAGTTCTTTCCGAATCTTTCCCGATAAAAAATTTAGTCAAATTTAATTTTCCCATACATATATGTTTAGGAGATACTTTACAGCATCAACTTGAGCCAAGTCACCAAAAATTAAATTTACCAACTACAATTAACAAATTAAGGAATTATCCTTGACTAAATGTGCAAAATTAAAATAATATCAGCTTCACGAAAGAACGATTTTTGTTTTAGGTTTTGTCTGGATTTCCGCCACTGTGGATCGGTCGGCTTAACCATCGTAGCATCAGCGGCAAGCCGTGCTTCTGTTCTATTTTTACGCATATGCATCGTTCTTTGTGGCGTTCAATCAGCATATGGGAGCGCAGCTGGTGTGCGGGAAGACGCGGGACGCATGCGCATTCGCTTCAGTCTCTTGCCGTCGGATGAATATTGCCGTATGAAGCATCACCAACACACATCGCATTGCGTGCGGCAATGTTCTATTTTTAGCTCAGCTGGTTTGAATGTTGATCTGAGCAAATGAGATTTGGGGAGACTGGTTCATGAGTATTACGAAAAAAAAAAAGAAAAATTTGGATGTCTGCGCGGAAATAACGCGCAGAGGGAAATCCGTGGTCTTAATTCCTTGGATATAGCGTCTGCTGTCCCATAAACTCGCAAGCTTCTAATTTTATTGAAAATTATGTCTTTTCTATTCAGTAAGCCATCTTTTCTTTGTGCATTGAAGCAATCGAATATAATTTTCCACTTATGTTTACTCTCTATTGAAACTCGGTGGGCAAGTTTGATTACTACCAAGGTAAATCAAAAGCTATTTTGTTTCTGCTAACAATCATTAAAGAAAACTGTTGAGTACATATCGATTCTCAATTTATGCATTTATGTTTAATTTCCTACCTCCTCCATCATCTGAAGTTCAGACCTGAATTCTTTCAAATATCCCAAATAATCCGATGGATTCAATTATAGAAATGTCATGAATATAAATATAAACAATACACAGCATTAGGTTCCATTGATTATTAGCATGGAAAATGTTAAATACAAAAATTTTGTTTGAATTTTCTAGTATTCAAAACTTTTCTTGCAATGCGTAATATTATACCACACTCCTAGAAAATATGAGTTTTGAAAAAAATAAGATGGCTAACAAGAGGACCGAACATAAATCCTCTGATTGAGAGCCTATCACGTTACCCCTGAACTATCTTTGTTTCTTGAGAGGGCAGTGTTCGAAGAACAAGAGGCTACGCGATTTGCAATAAATAACTATTTCACTGCATCAAGACATCGGCTGCTTGTGCATACGTGCGGTAACGCACCGGGTGCTGTGCTTTGGTTCGGTGGCATATAATCTGATGTTGAAAAATATAAACCGTTTTGACTCAAGTCCCGAAAATGACTCATATTCCGAACACTCGCATTTAAATGGCTATATAAACCTTATTCGCGTGGTATTTTCCATAGGATATTCATTTCTGTTTGCAAAGCACTCGGATTATGTAGGAGAAACTGAGTTTTGGAAGGATTTGGAGAAAATTTTCTATTTTTGGAAGTCAGAAGAAAAATATCCAAACTTTTCTAAAATCCAAGTATGTTTTAGGTAATTGTAATAGTCTTAGTTCGATCATTGACAAACTACAATGACTTATTCCAGAGGTTAAAAATCAAAACGTGTTACAGTGGAGTTCTAGTGCGAATATTTTTCTACAGCTCTGCCTGATAGTTTGTTGTTTTGATTCAACTAATAATAGAGTTAAAGCACTAGTTACTAATACTAAATGATAACAAAATTTCGATCAGTCTGTATAATAAGTTACTGCAACTAGCGCTATAACTCTGTTATTAGTGCAATAGAAACAACAATTAGGCAGAGTTGTAAAAACCTTCGCTCTAGAAGTCCTCCACATACCTATCACGTTTGAAATTTAACCTCTGGAATGAGTTATTGACAAACTACTAAATTATCGAACCTATATTACTGTACCGCTCATAAAAATCTACTCCTCCGCTCATTTTTGGTCGCAACGAAAATACGAGCCAGATAGTCGCCTAAGAACAACATACCTCCAGAAAAAGACTATTCGATATTTTTTTAATTTGGCCGCCACGTGGTACTTTCCGGCGGTGAATGCTTGGATAGCACGTGTTATTTGTACTGCGGAGAAATTTTTCACATCTTTGAGAGCCTTGGAAAATGATCACGAAAGTTGTCATTTTGTTGCAAGGCACAATACTAATGATCGAAAACATCCTTGCCACAATCCATAACAAATTACCCGAAGGCAAGCAACGATTTTCGATTTTCTGATAGTATATCAGGTATGTAATCATTACGATGTAAATTATTGCACAATATGAGCTCAAAAATGCTGATTTTGGTAACACTAGCTCTGTCACGCGTAATCTATCAGATTTTGTACTTGGATAGTTTACCTGTAGAGTGATCTGATAAATAGTTTTGGATCAGTTTAGAAATCAAAATAATCAATTTTAACCATACATTCATAATTACTGCGAAATGCTTTCCATCTAAAGAAAAGCAACCCCAGTAGAATTCTGATCAGATTTTTTTTTAAATCAGATCAAGTTCATAAATCTTGTTGAAAAGTGTTTGAATGATAATGACAAAAACGGAACTACTCATTAGCAAAAATTGACCTTTCCCGTCAAACATTTTTTTTCGCTTAAGTATTTTTTAAATTTAAAACAAAAATCGAAAAAGTGCTGTTTTTTAATATTGGCCCGATTTTGAACGAACATCGAGTGATTTTTTTCAGGTCGGTTAACACGTGCACACGTTTTCGTTTTTTTTATTTCGCTTTCATTTATTTATTTCTTCGTCTTGAATTATAAAAAACTCCTCAGACTGCTTCTTATCTAATATTTCTTATTCTATTCTTAAAAACTAGTTTAGACACATTAAAATCAAAAACAGCACTTGCACTATTAAACGACCGAAAACAGTTTTCCAGAGGGTTGTTAAAACCATATGACGTCCTGTGACGCTGAATCATGATAAGATCGCGTTCACGCAGATGCCGAGAAGGAGCGTAAAACGTAACGTTTTGCAATAAATATGGACACTGCACGACATTTTTTAAAATATGAAAAACAAACAGCCTTCGCAGATTAGTCCGACGAAGCGCAAGTGTCTCCAGGCCTATAAGTTTGCAGCGGCTGGTTTTTGTTTTCGATTTAATAGTTAGAGGCTTCAAAGAACCCATATTTTCTTTGGGAAAGTTGACCTTAAATAAGCCAAAGAATCGACTGAAACAATGAAACGAAATACAATTTTTGACGGGGATGGTCAACTGAATTTTTATCTATATGAAGAATCATATTATTCAAAACAACAATTTCAGCTGGATTCTGGCTTCAAAACGGAATTTTCAGAAGAAGTGTGTGTATTTGCATGTGTGTGCGTGTGTGTGCAAAAAAACCGATTACTTAACCGAACCGATTATTTAAACGGGGAATCCTGTCCCATTGTTTCACATTAAAAATCAGGTCGAACTGGGGTATGGGCTCAAAAGTTATGGCCAAAATACAAATTTTTATACTATGTCTGAAACTCGATTTGTGCAATTGCTCAACCTCATCACATTTTCAGGGCACTTAACCTCATCCGATTTGCTTGCAACAAATTGCATCCGGCAGCAATTATTACAATGTGTATAAACAAATGTGAATTTTCAATTCAATCTATCTTTATGAAAATGTGAAAATGTGAAAAATAGGTCTTATTCACCAATTGTTATTTTAGACTTTTCATATATGTTTATCAACCATTTTGAACGAGCGAGAAAGGCATCATCACCGCTAGGTGGATTAATCTGGGTTTTTTTTTCAAAGGCTCCTTTCAAGAGGCTTGAAAGCTTCATTCAAAAGGTTCGGAAGCCTTCTTTCAAGAGGCTCGGAAGCCTCCTCTCAAGAGGCTCGGAAGCCTCCTTTCAAGAGGCTCGGAAGCCCTGCTCAAGAGGCTCGGAAGCCCTGCTCAAGAGGCCTCAAGCCTCGTTTCAAGAGGCCTGGAAGCCCTGTTTCAAGAGGCTCAAGCCTCGTTTCAAGAGGCTCAAGCCTCGTTTCAAGAGGCTCTGGAAGCCTCCTTTCAAGAGGCTCGGAAGCCTCCTTTCAAGAGGCTCTGGAAGCCTCCTTCAAGAGGCCTGGAAGCCTCCTTTCAAGAGGCTCAGAGCCTCCTTTCAAGAGGCTCGGAAGCCTCCTTTCAAGAGGCTCGGAAGCCTCCTTTCAATAGGCTCGGAAGCCTCCTTTCAAGAGGCTCGGAAGTCTCCTTTCAAGAGGCTCGGAAGCCTCTCTTCAAGAAGCTCGGAATTCTTCTATCAATAGGCTCAGAAGCGTCATTTCATGATGCAACGGAAGCCTTCTTTTAAGTGGCTCAAAAGCCGTCATTCAAGAGACTGAGAAGCCTTTTATCAAGAGCTGCGGAAGCCTACTTTCGAGAGATTCAGAAGCTCCCTTCAAGAGGTTCGGAAGCCTCGCTTCAAAGGGCTCGGAATTATTCTTTCAAAAGGCTTGGAAGCCTACTTTCAAGAGGGGGTACCTCAATTAATGCAAAAGTTTGAAGGGGTACCTTTCAAGAAAAAGGTTGAGAACCGCTGTACTAAATTAATGATTTCGTGTGTGTTACTTCTACGTGAAGTTAAACGATTTACAACGATATGGAAATGCTAATATCATCTTCCAAACTTGGACGTACATGTTCATGATAGCATTAGAGGCGAAAGTATAGAATTGTTAGTTCCGTTAGGATACGGCAGACATGAAGAATGTTTTTATAGAAGTCGATTTGAAAGCGAGCGGAGGGCAATATTTGTGATGGCAATATTTGTGATGGCATATGTGATGGCAAGTAATTCTAATTTGCTGTCCACGACGCCATGATATAAAGTCATCGAACACTACCGCCACCCCCATAACGGCTCGCGAAGTTTTCGTAGTTCAGGCACCAACCTACGTGTATGAACGTTGCAGTGGTGTTGTGTATTAGCTCATTTGACAGGAGCGATCGTCCGCAAAGTGAATGACCGTTAATAGTGAAGGATATTCATAGAGCGCCACACGTCGATTTATCGGTGGTTCTATTGCATCTGACAACCGCTTGAAGTAGAGAATGCGTCGCAGTTATCAAATTGCATTCGCTAACTGACTCGAATAGGCCATCAGCCCGAAAATGCCGTTTGGCCGAAATGGTCGTTTGGCCCAACGAGTCATACGGCCTAATGTCAAGTACTGTACGGATAATATGGTCAAAAATGTCCACGGTTTGGCCAAATGACATTTAAGGCAAAATATTCTTTTTAGCAAACATCCATAGAACGAAATTCGGAACCACTTTTCCTTTTTAGTCGAAACTAGCCTTTAAGCCAAAAGCCATCTAACCAAATCCAATTAAGCTGAAATCCGAAACTGTTATCAGGATGAAAATGGTTTGTCCGAAAATGTAGTTTGGCTGAAAGCGATATATAGCCGAAAAAGACATTCGGCCGAAATGGTAATTTGGCCGAAAAAAATGTTTGGTAGAATAGATCATTTGACCGAAAATGCCGTTTGGTATTTGGTCGTTTGACCGAAAAGGTCGTTTTGCATAAAGGACATTTTCGGGCCAAATGGCTCTTTCTGCCATATGACCATTCTTACCAAGTTGCATTGTTGCATTTGGCGGAATGCACTATTTCACCGAAATACATTTGGCGGAATGTTCCACTTTACCGAAACACATTTCGCAGAAAATACGTTTATTATTATACAAGAATTTCTGGAATTGTTGTATTAATATCTAATTCATTATAATACTTTCAAGTAAACAAGTTGCGCAAACTCCTGTGGTCTATATTAATTTTAAATTAGTGTTTCTTGTGAAATGCCAGAAACCCTGTTATTTTTGGATCTGAGTCAAACATGGGATCACATCTACCGTTGTAATATTTCGAATTGATGCATACTTTTTAAAGAAAAAATCATATCCACAATTGCTTTATTCCGGGCAGATGTATTATGTTTTAAGTAGGAACCACAATCACCATTGCTTTATTCCGGGCAAACGCCTATTTCCAAAGAAGGGATCACATTTATATTTTCATTAAACCGGGCAAATGCGTGATTTCTACGAAATATTCAAAGCCCCTTGCTTTACAGAATTTTTATCCTGAACACACATTTTCCATTTATGCTGTCCGCTGTCAAAAATATTTGTGCAAAACCAATACATTGAAGGTTTAAAATAGTATAAATTATAAAAATCAATTTACAAAAACAATCGACTTGAAAGTTCTTATCGACATCTTTACATTACTTATTCGAAAGTATTAGGGCAACTGTCTGCAAATATTCCAGACTCGGCATGTCGGTTTCATCATACTTTTCCATTACTTTTCGTAGCTTACGTTCCCGTTTAACATATTTCGCGGTTGTTCTGCACGGGTTAGGGACAAAGGTCGAAAGACAAAGGTCGAAAGGACAAAAGGTCGAACGACAAAACGTCGAAAGCCAAAGGTCGAAGCGAGAAATGGTCGAAAAGGACAAAAGGTCGAAAGGACAAAAGGTCGAACGGGACAAAAGGTCGAAACGGACAGAACGTCGAACGGGACAAAAGGTCGAAAGAAACTAAAGATCAATAAGATCAAAAGGTCGAAATGGACAAGGAACTGAAACGGAGAGAGTCAATCTAGCACCAGAGTTGCCCTACACAGTTAACAAAAACTCTGCTCTTTTATTTTTCACAATTGTTAACAAATCTATTATTTGCACTCATTAAATTAATTTTATTTAATTGCTAACAATAGTTTAAAATAATTTTTTTTGCCAACTACATAGGACAACTCTGTCTCGCGCAATGCAAGTTTTATTCATTCCCTAAATCAACAATCTTTTTATCTCTAACAGAACTATGTAGATATGCATAATATTGTTTCATAATAATTACTCCTTCTTTGAAAATTGCTCATTCTTCAGCTTTGAATGATGTGATCAGTGTGTTATTTCTACTTGAAGTTAAATGCATTTCATAAATTATTTCGGAATACACCCAACTTGTTATCAACTTGTTCTTGATCGACCTTTTGTCCCTTTCGACCTTTTGTCTTTTTCGACCATCTGTCCTTTTCGACCTTTTGTCCTTTACGACCTTTTGTCCTTTACGACCTTTTGTGCTCATCGAACTTTTGTCCTTTTCGACCATCTGTCCTTTACGACCTTTTGTCCTTTACGACCTTTTGTGCTCATCGAACTTTTGTCCTTTTCGACTTTTTGTCCTTTTCGACCTTTTGTCTTTTCGACCTTTTGTCCCTTTCGACGTTTTGTCTTTTCGACCTTTTGTCCTTTCGACCTTTTGTCTTTTCGACCTTTTGTCTTTCGACCTTTTGTCCTTTCGACCTTTTGTCTTTCGACCTTTTGTCATAGATTCGTTCTGCACAACGGTTCACCTTGCAAAACCTTCTTCTTGGCGAAATGCTTCAACGACGGCATAAAACTTCGAAACACTCTTGTTTATCAAACGATTGAACTTGTTATGGAAGCCTTCTATTGAATTGGACGTTCTGGGGTTGAATTGGACGAAGTCGGGAGGATACCGAGGAGCTGACTTGTGTATATCTTTATTGCGTTTCACGTTATGGGTTCCGGATACGTAAACTTTATCGACATAATCAAAAATCCCTCCTATTAAACGAGGAGCATTGCCACGTAGTGTTGCTAGGCCTTTAGCTATGTCTTGCGGTGGCAAGAATGCTAAAGCCTGTTTGGCGAAAAGCCTTCTGGGTTTTCAAGAACTTTCTGTCACCTTTGGTTTGGCCTGTCTTTTGAAGACGTTTCCATAATTTTTTTTGGAAAAATGGAAATAGCAACCTTTCAAGGAACTGTCTTGGAATGTTCTTTGAGCTGCTTTGATTTCTGCTTTTTCAAAATCGGTTAAAATCATATCAGGATCAAGTTGAATTTTATGTTCCTTTGCAAGACTTTTTAAAATCTTGAGAAACTTTGTGTAAGTTTTTTCTGTCTTATCTGGTAGTAAAAAATCTACAAAAGGGAGAAACTTCTGTGTATGTCCTATCCGACTGATCCATGGATTGTGAAGATCTGAGCAAATCTGTTGGAAGTAGAAGAAAATGTGCCATCAATGATGAACACTTTGAACTGAGCTAATCGAGTCGAATTCTATATATACATATAATGGAACGTACACACGGTCAAGCAGTTTGACCAACATTGACTCCACCTCTCGTTTATTCCAACATCCATCAAGTTTTACCAACAGCGGCACGAACAATCAATTTATTCGACCAACAATATCACACACGAACGACCGAAGTGCCAACTTGAGCACCAACCATCAAAAAATATATGGGGGTTTGTGCAACTTCAATACAAATGTTCAAACATGTTCGGCGAACCTTGACTCCACCCCCGACAACTCAAACCAAAATCAAAACGTTTTAATTTTTTTCCAACCGAGCTGCCAACTGTCAAATGGTTGTTCGAACAACTTCACACACGTTCCAACAAAGCAGCAACCGAAGCGTTTTCTTGGGGGTGGAGTCAATGTTCGTCAAACTGCTTGACTGGTGTGTACGTTGCATAATACGGCCATTGTCTTTACAATGTTGACACTCGAGCACGCACCCTGTTGTATTCCGTACAACACTAATGCAACGTACACACCAGTCAAGCAGTTTGACGAACATTGACTCCGCCCCCAAGAAATCGCTTCGGTTCCTGCTTTGTTTGAACGTGTGTGAAGTTGTTCGAACAACCATTTGACAGTTGGCAGCTCGGTTGGTAAAAAATAAAACGGTTTGAGTTGTCAGGGGTGAAGTTAAAGTTCGCCGAACATGTTTGAGCATTTGTAGTGAAGTTGCACAAACCCCCATATATTTATTGATGGTTGGTGCTCAAGTTGGTGCTTCGGTCGTTCGTGTGTGATATTTTTGGTCGAATAAATTGATTGTTCGTGTCGCTGTTGATAAAAATTGATGAATGTTTGAATAAACGGGAGGTGGAGTCAATGTTGGTCGAACTGCTTGACCGTGTGTACGTTCCATAACGTCAACATTAGCAAAACAGAAAATCTATGCACATTTTTTGTCGTGTTTTGTTGGTATCCGTCGTGCTCACTGCTGAAAAAAATCACAAAAATGAGAAATAAAATAATTTGCGCGTCGCGTTTTTCCAACAATTCAAATTTCAAGCTCTATCTGGTAAAAGGGCGAATGTCGCAAGAGAGAATTCTCTTCGTCGACTTCCCCTCTTTTGAATAAAAGTGACAAGCAGAGGATTTCTTTGCAGTTTTTCACCTCAGAATGCAAGTTTGCATTGTTTTCTATCGTTCTGAGGTGATAAAACACAAAGAAATCCGCTGCTTGTCACTTTTATTCAAATGAGGGGAAGTCGACGAAGAGAATTCTCTCTTGCGACATTCGCCGTTTTACCAGATAGAGCTTGATTTATTGTTTGATATGGGATGCCGTTATGGAGGTGGCGGTAGTCTTCGATGACTTTATATCATGGCGTCGTGGACAGCAAATTAGAATTACTTTCTATGCAGTGAATACGTTGATTCGTGGGTAATAGAAGTGCTCCTGATTGTGCATGGCAATGCAATTTCATCGACTTAGACATCGTTTTGGAGTTCATCGGTCCGATAACTGAAAAACTATTGCAACTGTCGAATTGCAGTTAAATGACTTGCAGTTATCAAACGAGTACTGTGCAAAGAATTTCTATTTCTATTATCAACTTGATAATTCAGAACTATTTCCCGATGAAATCCAAAGATTTTATTTTATTGAAATATACATTTTGAACAATCTTCCGTGAAAGTTTTAAAGAACTTTCATTTGAATACTCCTCCTCTCCCGCGGATATTCTGAAAAATTTGTTGTTATAGCGTTGACCATGCCAAACTACCCGTCCAATTTATTCTACACTGGGCAAGCCAACGTTAAAACACCCATTCTACCAACCTCTTCTACAATTGAGTCCTAAAATGCCGTTATACGCATAAATGTCCCATGTACATAGAAAATCCCAGCAAACATGGGACAAATATGCGCATGACGGCAGTAAAGTTTCACCTCGTTTTTGGTTGCGAACGACAGTGTGTCGGTCAAGAATACAGAAATTCTATCTTATTTCAATTCTGTTAATAGTCTAAGTGTGTAAAAATCATATTTTTTAATTTAAAATATTTTAAGACATGTTTTGAGCTGGGATTTTGAGTAGGGCAACCCCTTTTGCAGAAAATGTTGCGCAAAACATCAGATCCATGATGATTTATTTATTTATCATCAGACTAAGGCCGGAGTGGCCTGTGCTGCACATAAAAGACTTCTCCATTCAGCTCGGTTCATGGCTGCACTTCGCCAACCACGCAGTCTGCGGAGGGTCCGCAAGTCGTCCTCCACCTGATCGATCCACCTTGCCCGCTGTGCACCTCGCCTTCTTGTTCCCGTCGGATCGTTGTCGAGAACCATTTTCACCGGATTACTGTCCGACATTCTGGCTACGTGCCCGGCCCACCGCAGTCTTCCGATTTTCGCGGTGTGAACGATGGATGGTTCTCCCAACAGCTGATGCAATTCGTGGTTCATTCGCCTCCTCCACGTACCGTCCGCCATCTGCAACCCACATAGATGGTACGCAACACTTTCCTTTCGAAGACTCCCAGTGCGCGTTGGTCCTCCACGAGCATCGTCCAGGTCTCGTGTCCGTAGAGAACTACCGGTCTTATAAGCGTTTTGTAGATAGTCAGTTTGGTACGGCGGCGAACTCTATTCGATCGGAGCGTCTTGCGGAGTCCAAAATACGTACGATTTCCAGCCACTATGCGTCTCCGAATTTCTCTGCTGGTATCGTTATCGGAGGTCACAAGTGAGCCCAAGTACATGAATTCTTCAACCACCTCGATTTCGTCTCCACCAATACAAACTCGTGGTGGGTGGCTTACATTGTCCTCTCTTAAGCCTTTTCCTATCATGTACTTCATCTTCGACGTGTTGATGACTAGTCCAATCCGTTTAGCTTCGCTTTTCAGTCTGATGTAGGCTTCCCCCATTCTATCAAAGTTACATGCCATAACATCAATGTTGTCGGCGAAACCAAATAACTGGGCGGACTTCATGAAAATCGTGCCACTCGTGTCAATCCCTGCCTTTCGTATAACTCTCCAAAGCGATGTTGAATAGCAGACACGAAAGACCATCACCTTGCCGTAACCCTCTACGGGTTTCGAAGGGACTCGAGAATGCCCCTGAAACTCGAACTACGCACATCACCCGATCCATCGTCGCCTTGATCAACCGTATCAGTTTATTCGGAAATCCGTTTTCGTGCATTAGCTGCCATAGCTGGTCCCGATCGATTGTATCATATGCGGCTTTGAAGTCGATAAATAGATGATGTGTGGGCACGTTGTATTCGCGGCATTTCTGCAATACCTGACGTATAGCGAACACCTGGTCTGTGGTAGAGCGTTCACCCATAAATTCCGCCTGGTACTGTCCCACGAACTCTTTTGCAATTGGTGTTTGTCGACGGCATAAAATTTGGAAGAGTACCTTGTAGGCGGCGTTCAGCAATGTGATTGCGCGGTAGTTGCTACAATCCAGCTTATCGCCCTTTTTGTAGATGGGACACACGACACCTTCCATCCACTCCTGCGGCAGAACCTCATCCTCCCAAACCTTGGTAATCACCCAGTGCAGCGCTCTAGCCAGTGCTTCACCACCGTGTTTAAACAGCTCTCCTGATAGTTGGTCAACTCCAGGGGCTTTGTTGTTTTTCAGCCGGCCGATCTCCTCCTGGATTTCCTGGAGATTCGGACCCGGAAGTTGCATGTCCTGCGCGCGTGCTCCTAGGTTCATTACCATACCGCCACCGTTGTCTGCCATATCGCCATTCAGGTGCTTATCGTAGTGCTGCCGCCACCTTTGGATCACCTCACGCTCGTTCGTAAGAAGGTTCCCGTTTATGTCCTTACACACATCAGGCTGTGGCACGTGGCCCTTACGTGAACGGTTCAACTTCTCATAGAACTTTCGTGTGTTATTAGCGCGGTACAGTTGCTCCGTCTCTTCACGGTCTCGATCTTCCTGCTGGCGCTTTTTCCTCCGGAAAATCGAGTTTTGTCTGTTACGTGCCCGTTTGTATCGTGCCTCGTTCGCCCTCGTGCGGTGTTGCAGCAATCTCGCCCATGCTGCATTCTTCTCCTCAACTAACTGCTCACATTCGCCGTCATACCAGTCGTTTCTCTGATCCGGAGCCACCGTGCCTAGTGCAGCGGTTGCGGTGCTTCCAATAGCGGATCGAATATCTCTCCAGCCATCTTCAAGAGATGCTGCGCCTAGCTGCTCTTCCGTTGGGAGTGCCACTTCCAGCTGCTGCGCGTAGTCTTGGGCTAGTCTACCGTCTTGTAGCCGCCCAATGTTAAGCCGCAACGGACGACTCGACGCGTGTTGATCACCGTCGAGAGTTTTGAGCGCAGACATACTGCGACGAGGTAGTGGTCGGATTCAATATTCGCACTGCGGTAAGTGCGTACGTTCGTGATGTCGGAGAAGAATTTACCGTCGATTAGGACGTGGTCGATTTGGTTTTCCGTTACTTGATTAGGTGATTTCCATGTGGCCTTGTGGATATTCTTACGGGGGAAGAAAGTGCTTCGGACTACCATTCCGCGGAAGGCTGCAAAGTTTATGCATCGTTGGCCGTTGTCGTTCGATACGGTATGCAGACTATCCGGTCCGATGACCGGTCTATACATTTCCTCCCTTCCTACCTGAGCGTTCATGTCACCGATGACGATTTTGACGTCCCGCAGTGGGCATCCATCGTATGTCTGCTCCAGCTGCGCATAGAACGCTTCTTTCTCGTCGTCGGATCTCCCTTCGTGTGGACAGTGCACGCCACCCAATCACGCGTTGGCGCATCTTTCCCAGCACTATGAAGCCGGTTCCCAGCTCGTTGGTGGTGCCACAGCTTTGGTAGAAGGTAGCCGCTCGATGCCCGCTTTTCCACACTTTCTGTCCTGTCCAGCAGATTTCCTGCAGCGCTACAACATCGAAGTTGCGGGGATGTAATTCATCGTAGATTATCCTGTCGCAACCTGCGAAGCCTAGCGGTTCCTTGCAGTTCCATGTTCCAAGCTTCCAATCGTGATCCTTTATTCGTCGCCTAGGTCGTTGCCGATTGTATCGAGTCGTATTATCTTCTATGTCGTTCGTAATAGTTGTTTTTAAAGGCGGCTTATTGGGCCTGCGCAAACCTCCTGTCTCGTCGGAGGGCCGTCGTGTCAGGGCTGTTTAGCGTCCCACCTAACACCAGGACTTGGGCTTGTGCGCTTTGAGCGGCACACGGTCGCTTTGGCGGAACCTACTTGCGGATACATGCAGCTTTTTATAGAGGTTTAACAGGGCCCACTGTCAAACCCCACCACATCCTAGGCAGGCGCCACAACTCGCAGATGGCCTGGGGAGGGATCGTCAAGCCCTTGGACATAGTCCCTGCTGCCCCCAGATCCATGATGATATGGAAATGCTAATATTATCTTCCAAACTTAGACGTACATGCTCATGATAGAATTAGAGGCGAAAGTATAGAATTGATAGCTCCGTTAAAATACGGCAGGCATGAGGAATGTTTTTATAGAAGTCGATTTGAAAGCGAGCAGAGGGCAATATTTGTGATGGCATATATCGCACGACCTTCCTGTACACGTTTCGGGAGCTCAAATATCTAAAGTCAATAACGACGTATAGCAATAACGATGAATATAGGAAGGGAAGGATTGTTAGTCCGACTCTCGTTGCTACTAGAGACCGAGTATACCTCTGCATCTCCACGATTGTCTTGGGATAGGATATCGTTTTAGTTGCAAAGTATAATTTATCTGGATTCACTTCGGTAAGTGATGCGATCTATGGAATGGGAAATAATACTCTCGCTATCCGAAACTTTTACTTTCTGATTTATTCACTCACCCACGCAAAGCAGAACAAAACTACGGCTTCCGGCCGAAAGTTTTGCCTTCTGCACAAAGCAAAACCAAATTTCGACGACCAGCCGTTCCGCTTACTGGAGAAACACGACCGGACAAGAAACAACCTTTCACTTTCTCGCATATAGGTTCCCCCAAACACACGCGACGAGACAGTCGCGACGCGATTCTATCGCTTGGCGAGAGCGATTCTGTCGCCATTGATATGGAAGCGTAAATAGAACATTGCTTGCAGCGACTCAACGATAGAATCGCGGAGACTAGTTGTCGCCGTCGCGGCGATGAAATCGCTTAGGTCTGGGGGAGCCTTATATCGCACGACCTTCTTTCTGCCAAACTCCCGTATGAAGGGAAAGGGAAGAATATCAGTATGGAAGCTGATATATCTCCACTGGCAAAAGGAAGGTGGTTTGATTTGCTCATATGCCATCGCGTGCGGAAGGGTTTTCTTTTGACGAGTCCTGTCTCTAAATTTCTGATATGACATCAGCATCTAGTCGAATAGTATTTTTATTTCGCAGTTTTGTTTTCTCCAAGTGTCCAGATCCATATTTTAACTGTAAAAAATGAAGTGAAGTACCTTGCGGGTTGAACCCTCCTTAGTCGTGTGGTAAGACGCGTTCCCTGGGCATAAAAGTATCATCATGTTAGCCTCATGATATACGAATGCAAAAATGGCAGTTAATAACTGTGGAAGTGGTTAAGGTCACTCCTGATGGAATCCAAGATTAGAAGTGCTCGGGAGCACACCACTCGATACGGAAGCAACGCACAACTGTCATTTTTATTATTTCACGCATGCTGCGACGCAGCAAAGCTAAATCAACAAAAATGACAATTGTGCGCCGCCTCTGAATCGAGTGGTGTGCCCCCGAAAACGCGAGCACTTTTAATCTTGGATTCCGTCAGGAGTGACCTTAATGAACACTAAGCAGCGAGGCGGCTCTGTCCCAGAGTGGGGATGTAATGCCAATTAGAAGAAGAAGAAGAAGAAGACCTAGCGGGTTTTTGCTTGTGCGTTTGGAACAATATTGTATCACTTTTTCTTGTACGTTAAACAAGATCGAAAGGATGTTGAGTAAGAAATTTCTATTTTTTTTTAACTTTAAATTAAACAATGTTCCTTTCGATTCCTGGGTCGATGATTAGCTTTATCGTTCCCTGAATATCTATATCTATTCTTCATTTTTGGGCCCAATTATGAAGAATTTTCTGTGTAAATTAAAAAAAAATACTCGACAGGAACTTTTCGTGGATGTTTCGAACATTCTCCTATAGAAATTTGGAACTAATCCTCGTCAAAATTCACAAGCGTTTCTCATGTGAATTCCGTGAATTCCTTGAAAATTCCAGAGGGCTTCAGTTGGTAGTACGAAAGAATTCTCGAAGCCTCAAAGTAGTTTTCATGGGAAGTCCAAACATAATTTCCAAATAAATATTTTTGAAATATTTTGAAAATTTCTGGAAAAGTTCATCAGATTTTTCAGGCGAAATTCGAAAGATGTTTCCGTTAATGTTTTGAAAATATCCTAAAACGTTATTAAATCACGCTGCCGCCATCACCGTCGACCAAAATTCTGCCGCTGCCGCCGAAAATCGGATCGGCGCACACCTCTAGTCACAGATCTAGAATCTGCTGTTCAACTACAGCTAAAAAAACAAAAACGATTTACCGCGATCTTTTATTCATTGCGTTTATTTATTAGGCTCAGCTTTACGGAGCCGAGAACAAAGGAAATTATATAAATGTAACACAAAATATAATTTATAATATGATCTATGAATGCATTTCTTCTTCGGGTGTGTTGTTGAACCGGTACTTAAACCAGAGCCCAAAACAAAAATTGAGCCCGTCGTTGCGTCGCTGGTGGATAAGCCCAAGCCTCTTTTATGGCAATTGCCACCTCCTCCAAAGTAACATCGTCTGTCTTCCTTCGATTTTTTTTCCGGGTGTATGTTTTGACGAACCACCGACTGCCTCTGGTTCTCTGATTTTGGATTTTCTGCTGGAACTTCGATGAAGTCGTTCCCAGAAACAACGTTTCCCTCAGACAAGGCGGACAAGCATATTGATTCCTGGTATTTGCATACAAACTTCAACCAACGTCCCTCTCGAATAGACAAATTTCCTCGGCTCCTTGTTTTTATTCATCGACTTTTTTTTCCTTTATTTATGTGAATTTTAAAAATTTTAGTTCTTATTCATAGTTCTTAGTGCATTGCGGGAAACGAACTTAACGTTCAACCAATTATCGTGTGCTGTTTTGTACACGGGGTCCATCAGTAATATATCTTTATCCAGCTACTTCAGAAAGCTGGCGATTTCAGCCCACGATGGCCGGGGACATGTTTTTGTAAGGGAACGTCCACAAATTACGTAACGCTCAGAGGGGGGAGGGGGGGTTTAGCGAAGTGTGATGGTCCATACTAAATTTTCAGATTTAGTCAGTTTCTTACAAAAAGTGTGATATAGGCGGGAGGGGGTTGAATATTCCCAATTTTTGCGTTACGTAATTAATGGATCTACCCTAAGTTGATTGTTTTGCCTTTCTCGTATACTAAGTATACGGTAAAGGCTATATGATCGCTCCAAAAACAAACTTTTTATAGAAGGCCCGGAGACCCATAGTGTTATATACCAATCGACTCAGTTCGACGAATCGAGGTGATGTGTGTGTGTGTGTGTGTGTGTGTGTGTGTGTGTGTGTGTGTGTGTGTGTGTGTGTGTGTGTGTGTGTATGTGTGTGTGTGTGTGCGCAAAACTACTCAAAAAATGTCACTCATTTTTCGGGCACTTATCCTCAACCGATTTGCTCGCAACAAGTTGCATTCGACGCAGAATCCTGTCCCATTGTTTCCCATTTGAAATTGGCCAGATCGGACTATGGGATCGAAAGTTATGGCCGAAATACATATGTTTACAAAAAAATCGCGTAAAAATGTCACTCATTTTCGGGCACTTATCCTCAACCGATTTGCTCGCAACACATTGCATTCGTCGCAAAATCCTGTCCCATTGTTTCCTATTTGCAATTGGTCAGATCGGACTATGGGATCAGAAGTTATGGAAAAACCCAGATTAATCCACCTAGCGGTGATGGTGCCTTTCTCGACCTTCGTAAAATGTGTGTGCTTGAAAAAAGATGAGCTAGTGGCTAGGAGTAAAAAAGACAAATTTCTTTGTCCGTTCTATGAAAATCAGATTATTTATGGCAAAGATATTGTAGATCCAGTTGAAAACCGAAAATCATATTTTGTCCCATTTCCGGATGTCGCAACTGCATCGCGAGTGGTGCCTGACTATGGCACAGTTGCGCACTACTCGCGATGAAGTTGCAACATCCGGAAATGCGAGAAAATGCGATTTCGCGGGACCTCGGTTCGGTTTTCAGCTTGATCTACAATATGCTAATAAGAATTTCGACATTTTGTTTCCTTTTCCAATCTTTTTGACGTACATAACCCTGTTTTATTTCACCCAGTCATATATTTTAAGGATATCACTTTTGGATGTTAGTTGAACTGAAGCTCCGACTACACAAAAGAAAACGAAAATGTCATTCCCATCACGCGAGCGGAGGGCAATATTTGTTATGATATAAATCTCATGACCGTCTTTCTGCCAAACTCCCGTATGAAGTGGGAGAGACAGAGACATCATCTCAGTTCGTCGAGCTGAATCGATTGGTATATAACACTATGGGTCTCCAGGCCTTCTGTAAAAGTTTGGTTTTTGGAGCGAACATACAGCCTTTTCGTATAAAAAGGCTAAAATGGTGTTTCGGCCATAACTTCCGATCCCATAGTCCAGTGGTGCTCAGCATGTTGTGTGTTTTTTGCCTTAATTTGCTTATCACACAATAAAAATGAGCTTTCATCTTGAAAGTTAGTACTTGGACGAAAGCTTTCAAATATATCTATCAGCAGAGGATATATTGGTGGTAAAATCATTCCGTACGACTTGATCAAAGTAAAATTACCCTGCGGCCCGCGGGCCGCACTTTTGTTTTGCTTTGATCGTTTCGTACGGAGTGAATTTAACACCAACATCCGTTTTATTACCCTCAGCAGATAGATATATTTGAAAGCTTTCGACCAAGTGCTAATTTGTATGGGTTAAGCTCATTTTTATGGTGTGAGAAGTAAATTAAGGGAAAAAACGCCCAAAGTGCTGAGCACCACGTTATAGTCCGATCTAGCCAATTTTCAATAGGAAACAATGGGACAGGATTCTGCGTCGAATGCAACTTGTTGCGTGTGAATCGATTAAGGTTAGGTGGCCGAAAAATAGGTGACATTTTTGTGATTTTTATGAAAAAAGGTATTTTGGTCATAACTTCAGATCCCATAGTCCGACCTGTCCAATTTTCAATAGGAAACAATGGGACAGGATTTTTGCGTCGAATGCAATTTGTTGCGAGCAAATCGGTTGAAAATAAGTGCCTGAAAAATGAGTGACGTTTCTTACGCAATATTTTCGTATGAATTTGTATTTTGGCCATAACTCTCGATCCCATAGTCCGATCTGGCCAATTTCAAATAGAAACCAATGGGACAGGATTCTGCGTCGAATGCAACTTGTTGCGAGCAAATCAGTTGAGGATAAGTGTCCGAAAATGAGTGACATTTTTTACGCGATTTTTTTGTATGAATTTGTATTTTGGCCATAACTTTTGATCCCATAGTCCGATCTGGCCAATTTCAAATAGGAAAAAATGGGACAGGATTTTGCGTCGAATGCAACTTGTTGCGAGCAAATCGGTTGAGGATAAGTGCCCGAAAAATGAGTGACATTTTTTACGGGATTTTTTCGTAGGATTTTGTATTCTGGCCATAACTTTCGACCCCATAATCCGATCTGGTCAATTTTAAATAGGAAACAATGGGACAGGATTTTGCGTCGAATGCAACTTGTTGCGAGCAAATCGGTTGAGGATAAGTGCCCGAAAAATGAGTGACATTTTTTACGCGATTTTTTCGTATGATTTTGTATTTTGGCCATAACTTTCGATCCCATAGTCCGATCTGGCCAATTTGAAATAGGAATCAATGGGACAGGATTCTGCGTCGAATGCAACTTGTTGCGAGCAAATCGGTTGAGGATAAGTGTCCGAAAAATGAGTGACATTTTGTTGAGTAGTTTTGCGCACACACACACACACATACACACACACATACACACACACACACACACACACACACAGACATCACCTCGATTCGTCGAACTGAGTCGATTGGTATATAACACTATGGGTCTCCGGGCCTTCTATAAAAAGTTTGTTTTTGGAGCGATCATATAGCCTTTACCGTATACTTAGTATACGAGAAAGGCAAAAATACAAATTCATACGAAAAAATCGCGTAAAAAATGTCACTCATTTTTCGGGCACTTATTCTCAACCGATTTGCTCGCAACAAGTTGCATTCGATGCAGAATCCTGTCCCATTGTTTCCTATTTGAAATTGGCCAGATCGAACTATGGGATCAGAAGTTATGGCCAAAATACAAATTCATACGAAAAAATAGCGTAAAAAATGTCACTCATTTTTCAGGCACTTATCCTCAACCGATTTGCTCGCAACAAGTTGCATTCGACGCAGAGTCCTGTCCCATTGTTTCCTATTTGCAATTGGTCGTATCGGACTATGGGATCAGAAGTTATGGCCAAAATACAAATTTATACGAAAAAATCGCGTAAAAAATGTCACTCATTTTTCTGGCACTTATCCTCAACCGATTTGCTCGCAACAAGTTGCATTCGACGCAGAATCCTGTCCCATTACTTCCTATTTGCAATTGGTCAGATCGGACTATGGGATCAGAAGTTATGGCCAAAATACAAATCCTACAAAAAAATCGCGTAAAAAATGTCACTCATTTTCCGGGATTTTATTCTCAACCGATTTGCTCGCAACAAGTTGCATTCGATGCAGAATCCTGTCTTATTATTTCCTATTTGAAATTGGCCAGATCGAACTATGGGATCAGAAGTTATGGAAAAAATACAAATTCATACGAAAAAATCGCGTAAAAAAATGTCACTCATTTTTTGGGCACTTATTCTCGACCGATTTGCTCGCAACAAGTTGCATTCGATGCAGAATCCTGTCCTATTGTTTCCTATTTGAAATTGGCCAGATCGAACTATGGGATCGAAAGTTATGGCCAAAATACAAATTCATACGGAAAAATTGCGTAAAAAATGTCACTCATTTTTCAGGCACTTATCCTCAACCGATTTGCTCGCAACAAGTTGCATTCGACGCAGAATCCTGTCATATTGTTTCCTATTTGAAATTGGCCAGATCGGACTATGGGATCAAAAGTTATGGCCAAAATACAAATTCATACGAAAAAATCGCGTAAAAAATGTCACTCATTTTTCGGGCACTTATCCTCAACCGATTTGCTCGCAACACATTGCATTCGTCGCGAAATCCTGTCCCATTGTTTCCTATGTGCAATTGGTCAGATCGGACTATGGGATCAGAAGTTATGGAAAAAATACAAATTCATACGAAAAAATCGCGTAAAAAATGTCACTCATTTTTCGGGAACTTATTCTCAACCGATTTGCTCGCAACAAGTTGCATTCGATGCAGAATCCTGTCCTATTGTTTCCTATTTGAAATTGGCCAGATCGAACTATGGGATCAGAAGTTATGGCCAAAATACGAATTCATACGAAAATATCGCAAAAAAAATGTCACTCATTTTTCGGGCACATAGCATCAACCGATTTGCTCGCAACAAATTGCATTCGACGCAGAATCCTGTCCCATTGTTTCCTATTTGAAATTGGCCAGATCGGACTATGGGATCAGAAGTTATGGCCAAAATACAAATTTATACGAAAAATCGCGTAAAAAATGTCACTCATTTTTCTGGCACTTATCCTCAACCGATTTGCTCGCAACAAGTTGCATTCGACGCAGAATCCTGTCCCATTACTTCCTATTTGAAATTGGTCAGATCGGACTATGGGATCAGAAGTTATGGCCAAAATACAAAATCCTACAAAAAAATCGCGTAAAAAATGTCACTCATTTTCCGGGATTTTATTCTCAACCGATTTGCTCGCAACAAGTTGCATTCGATGCAGAATCCTGTCTTATTATTTCCTATTTGAAATTGGCCAGATCGAACTATGGGATCAGAAGTTATGGCCAAAATACAAATTCATACGAAAAAATCGCGTAAAAAATGTCACTCATTTTTCGGACACTTATCCTCAACCGATTTGCTCGCAACAAGTTGCATTCGATGCAGAATCCTGTCCTATTGTTTCCTATTTGAAATTGGCCAGATCGAACTATGGTATCAGAAGTTATGGCCAAAATACAAATTCATACGAAAAATAGCGTAAAAATGTCACTCATTTTTCAGGCACTTATCCTCAACTGATTTGCTCGCAACAAGTTGCATTCGACGCAGAGTCCTGTCCCATTGTTTCCTATTTGCAATTGGTCATATCGGACTATGGGACCGGAAGTTATGGCCAAAATACAAATTTATACGAAAAAATCGCATAAAAATGTCACTCATTTTTTAGCTCTTATCCTTCGCCGATTTGCTCGCAACAAGTTGCATTCAACGCAGACACTTGTCGCATTACTTCCTATTGAAAATTGGTCAGATCGGACCATGGGCTCAGAAGCTGTGTCCAAAATACAAAATCCTACAAAAAATCGCGTAAAAATGTCACTCATTTTCCGGATTTTTATTCTCAACTCGATTTGCTCGCAACAAGTTGCATTCGATGGAGAATCCTGTCTTATTATTTCCTATTTGAAATTGGCCAGATCGAACTATGGGATCAGAAGTTATGGCCAAAATACAAATTCATACGAAAAAAACGCTTAAAAATGTCACTCATTTTTCGGGCACTTAGCCTCAACCGATTTGCTCGCAACAAATTGCATTCGACGCAGAATCCTGTCCCATTATTTCCTATTTGAAATTGGCCAGATCGAACTATGGGATCGAAAGTTATGGCCAAAATACAAATTCATACGAAAAAAACGCTTAAAAATGTCACTCATTTTTCGGGCACTTAGCCTCAACCGATTTGCTCGCAACAAATTGCATTCGAAGCAGAATCCTGTCCCATTATTTCCTATTTGAAATTGGCCAGATCGATCTATGGGATCGAAAGTTATGGCCAAAATACAAATTCATACGAAAAAATCGCGTAAAAAATGTCACTCATTTTTCGGGCACTTATCCTCAACCGATTTGCTCGCAACACATTGCATTCGCCGCAGAATCCTTTCCCATTGTTTCCTATTGAAAATTGGCCAGGTCGGACTATGGGATCGGAAGTTATGGCCAAAATACAAATTTATACGTAAAAATCGCGTAAAAAATGTCACTCATTTTTCAGGCACTTATCCTCAACCGATTTGCTCGCAACAAATTTCATTCGACGCAGAATCCTATCCCATTGTTTCCTATTGAAAATTGGCTAGATCGGACTATGGGATCGGAAGTTATGGCCGAAACATCATTTTTGCCTTTTTATACGATAAGGTTGTATGTTCGCTCCAAAACCAAACTTTTACAGAAGGCCTGGAGACCCATAGTGTTGTATACAAATCGATTCAGCGCGACTGACTGAGATGATGTTTCTGTGTGTGTATGCGCGCACCAAAAGTGCGAAAAGTTTAGCTCACTTTTTGGAACTCAACCGATTTAATTCCAACAATTTTCATTCGACGCGGAATCCTGTCGTATTGTTTTCTATTGAAAATTTGGAAGATCGGAACATGGGCACAGAAATTATGGCCAAAATATACTATGTGTTATAAAAAGCGAGTAAAAAGTCTAGCTGACTTTTAATGGGCTTACCTCAACCGATTTACTCTCAACAAATTGCATTAGACGCGGAATCCTATTCTATTATTTTCTATTGAAAGTTGGCCAGATTGGACTATTACCTTAGAAATTATTGCCAAAATTCTTTTTGCCTTTCTTGTGCAACAAAGTTGTACCGAAAGGCTCTAATTTCTTTCCGAAAGCGAACTATCGGATGCTTCCACACTGATGCACTTCCTCCCTCTTCATACGGGAGTTTGGCAGAAAGACGGTCATGAGATTTATATCATAACAAATATCAAATATCAAATATCCCTCCGCTCGCTTGATGGGAATGACATTTTCGTTTTCTTTTTGTGCTGTCGGAGCTTCAGTTCAACTAACATCCAAAAGTGATATCCTTAAAATATATGATTGGGTAAAATAAAACAGGGGTATGAACGTCAAAAACATTGGAAAAGGAAATAAAAATGTTGAAATTCTTATTAATATTAGCATATTGTAGATCAAGCTGAAAACCGAACCGAGGTCTCGCGACAATCGCATTTTCTCGCATTTCCGGAGTAGTGCGAGTAGTATAGTGCAGTAGTAGGAGTAGTAGTAGGAGTAGTAGTAGGAGTAGTAGTAGGAGTAGCGCATCGCGAGTAGTGCGCAACTGTGCCATAGTCGGGCACCACTCGCGATGCAGTTGCGACATCCGGGAATGGGACAAAATATGATTTTCGGTTTTCAACTGGATCTACAATATCTTTGCCGTAATCTGATTTTCATAGAACGGACAAAGGAATTTGTCTTTTTTACTCCTAGCTACTAGCTCATCTATTTTCAAGCACACACATTTTACGAAGGTCGAGAAAGGCACCATCACCGCTAGGTGGATTAATCTGGATTTTTCTATTCCGACATTGCTTCTTAGAGCGAAGTCAGAAGCCTCAATGAATAGAATTTGAGCGAAAAAAAAAACATTTTAAATCTTAGACATTCAAATTTATTCTTGAAACACATGTGATCTCCTCATGTTTTTTCTTAAACTAATCACACTTTTATACCACTGATATGTGTAAACGAATCCGTCAGACAGATGATTGAATCTGAGTAACATTTGATATAAGTTCCATTATGTACATAGGTTTAAGAGAGGTTACCTTTTGCGTAAAATTAAACCAACATTGCATATTTGGTTATATTGAGTCACTTCGCAACTTCAGCACATTGCACAAGCAAGGAACGACCTAACCGTGGTTGGATACTTCACCATCCTAACCAAGGTCTCCTGCCGTTAAGAGCAGTCTCGCTCGGGAAAAAAAAGAAGCAAATCAACAACCTTCGTTAATGGCACGAGAGGATAAAACAGGGAAGCCTCCCATTCACGAAGATTAGAACGTGTTTCAGATGATTTTCATAGCCATCTGATAAACGTCGTAATTTTTAAACGAGTCTGCTTGCTTCCGCCTCTGCGGGTTCTTCAATTTTTCGGCGTCAAACCCGAACAAAAAGCCCCCCGGAAACAGCTGTATCGGCAATCGATTTTCGATTGTGCCGTTGTTGGAGCGGCCTCATACAAAAATAGACCTTATCGCATTCCTTACGATTCACCAAACCGATTATGGAAAGGTTTAACCCTTTTGTTACGTACATCATGGGATGGAAGAAAAACACGATCGATGATGTTGCTGCTTAGTTCCTTTGGCTTCCCCAATAGCTCTCAGATAATGTGGGGGAGAACCGGTGGGTAAAATTTTAATGTCTTTCTTATCGAAGGCTGTATACGCGGCATAAAGAACCCCTGCATTATGGTTGTCTAACGTTTTTCTCCCCCTCCCCGAGGTGTGTTTCCTCAAAGTTCATCTTCCAATTCTTCTTCTTTCAATAGAGATATCAGGAGACCGATTTGGCCCTGCTTCCATGCGGTTGCTGGTCGTATATGTGCTAATGCGGTTATGTCTCCTTTCGGAATTATGGGAGGGAAAATTTGTCATAGGTGATTTGTTATTTTTGTGTTGTGTCGTGCTGCTCGTGTTCATGTGGGAAGGTGGGACGGATCGGAAACGTCAGTGCTATCGGCGGGCGCAAAAAAAGGATGAATGAGAATATTTTTATTGGTTTTAACGCTCGAGCTGTGGCTTCGTCCTGAACGAACCGGTTTATGAACATCTCCACTTTGGCACTGGGAGTATCTGCTTAGCTGTGTCCGGGTTGGTTGGGTTATTCATGAACTACTAATGGATATTTTCGTACATTTTCCTCTCCCCTAAATGATTTGTGTCGTTTGGATTTCCTTTTACCGAAATTGAAATGTGATGATTGCGAAGTTATTCTCCGGAGGGCTTCCGGTTTTGCGAAGGCTAGCTGAAAAGAGGGTCAAGTACAATGAATCAAACATTTGTAAGCGGATAATTGTTCATGAAAGGAACAATTGCATTTCGTAATATGCGTAATTTTGTAATAAATCATCGGATTTAACTATTTCAGAATTTCATTTGGAATTTGTTTGAAAATTCCACAAGATGTTGTTTCTTTAATTACTTATAAACTTCCTTTGCAAATGTCAACTTATAGAGTTTCTTCAGAAACTCTTTTTACTCGAGGTCCATCGGAAAATCCACCCGAAAGTCTTCCGAAAAAGATTCTCGAGTCATTCCTGGAACTATCTTGAAGTTCTGTTGGATTTTCAAAACGCATATCTGAAGGGATTTTTTACAGTTCTTGATTGAAATTTCAAAAATTTCCTGGTACATATTCTTATGGAATTATTTGTGAAATTTTTAGGGGTGTAACTTCTGGAGAAGTTCCTGAAGGAATACCCGGAGGTGATCCAGGAGCAACTTCCGAAGAAATTCCTGGTAAAACTTCCAGAGCTTTAAAAAAACATAAAAATGATCACATTCAAATCCAAACAAATTTTTAATAACATCATTTTTTTTTCAAACCTGAATAGGAAAAGTTCAAAACATCTGAACATAATATGGAAGAATAATTTGTCGAAATGCTTCAGTGTGATTCTTTGGAATACTTGAACAGACCATCATTAGAACTGTTGTAAGCCAATACTGTCCTAACTTCAGGGCAGCACACGTCCGTCGACAACAGAATTGTTTAAAAACCCCGAAATCAGTGGAGTCATCTATTTTTGATCCGTCTGTGAAAAAGCTTCTCTCCTCGCTGGCGTGCCCGTATTTGATTGCAAATAATGGAGGTATGACCTCCGCACGAAGGAAGTTTGGTATTCCATGAACCTTCTGCTTCAGGCACAGATCAAAAGTAACAGAGGAACTGTGTAGCGTTTGCTACAATCTGCGAAAATAGGATAGAGGATTAGGATAGAACATAATTATAACACATAGCTTTCTCCATACGCTAATTTGTTTCACGTACGCCAAATGGTAGGCCATCAAAAGTGAAACGACACTGATCGATTACCATAAAACGATAGGTCGCGATTTCCGCCGCGTTCGATTTCGCGAGATCAAGGTCGGGTCCAAGGAAGTTTTCAGGAAGATTGGGAAAGAGAGAGTCGTGGCTGCACCCGAAATTGCACGAAGAGCCAGCGGTCAAATTAATATCTCGCAATTGTCCAATCGGTCGAAAAGATTCGCGGAAATCGAATTGAATTCGGCGAGGTCACGTTCCTTAATCTGCGGATAACGGTTTCGCTCACTTTCGTCCGAACCGCAGATAACAGTGGAAGTGTCTTGCTTGGTTCGTGTTATCGTTTTCAATTTGTAAGTTTGTAAAAGCAACGTGGTTAAACTTTGATTATTGTATTTAATTTAATTCTCCTCGTTTAGTTCAAGTAGTGCAAGTAAATATAGTGTGCGTCGTAGGCTAGATTTGTGCGTCTAAAATCAATCTAGGCCAGGTAATGTTAATTGTGCTAATGTGAAATCTGTGCAGTATGGTAATTGTCTTGAGTAGCCGACGGCTATATCTCTTCCAAGCGCCAGGTCAGCGGAAACCCCGGGACGAGAGACCCCGGCAGCCGTCAACTTGTCCGGTGGGAAGCGATCCGTCAGCAAATCGCTTCAGCGGGGAGTTGTGGTCGTCAATTGCCACCATCGACCAAACCGACACGTGGAAGTCGCCAACCGCCATTCATTGGCCCACGTGGCGATCATCAATCGTCAACCGCCAGCGGCGGTAACAGCAGCGCAGGATACAGAAGCAGTAACCATCTGGTGAGTCCGGACCAATCATTCTTGCTTGAAGTGTGGCGTCCGCTGAGGACGCCACGGAGAAGTTTTTTGTGCCAACCGTAGGTTGAAGAGCATGACTTGCTAAAAAGTTCGAACTTTGGATGAATTGAGGTTGGGTGTCGGCGAGAAACTAAAACGTGCGCACGTACCGTAATTTATGGCCGCCCACCCAACCCAATCAGATTAGACACCCGGGTGCAACAGCAATAGCCTTTACGTTGCTGCATCATCGTCACATCGCTGGGAATGAGGGAATGGAAAAACAAACACAATAGCACAGATAGAGTAGTTGAAACGCACACAGATAGAATAGGATAGGTAAAGAGGAGAGGAAGAAATCTACAAATTATAAGCATGCCCTGTTAATAAACACTTACCGTTAAAATGTAGAATAAACCATTATTTGTTAGACCCTCAGTAATGTAATAAATGTTATTATATTATCCTATTCGTTAAATACATGTTTTGAGTGTTTCTACGTTGCTTCGGAATCGTTTTAGTTTGATTATTTTTGTCTTGAGTTTGAATTTATGTTGCGCGACCCTTCAGCTACCATCGCGACTCTGGTGGAAGGTAGTGGAAACTTCCAATGATGATGAAATGACGTCTTGTTGCGTCGTCATGAGTATGCGTGACCTCTTACCGTTGATTTTGAGATTTGATTGATGTTGCGTAGAGTTATGCTGATGCGTCAATAGAGGTTTCTACTTGTTCCATTTTGGGAAAGTAGTCGCACTGGATCGATCTCTTTCTTCTTTGAAGATTGTACTTGGACTCGCCTTGATTGAGTCTCATCCGGGCAAACAAACTTGGTGTGCGGTCTCCTTTATTGGAGTGGCGCTTAAGCCGCACATTTACATAAGATCGCCAGTGCCAGCTACAACTGTAAGAGACTAAGAATTTAGCACGATTGGTGTCAACCAAAGATGGGCTTACCTCCAGCGTCATAAACCAGCGATAAATACTCATGAATCAAGATTGATAGTTTTGTTCGAGTTCTCGAAGTTGTCAATGACCAATGGATTGAGAACCTCACAACGGATGAGGAACCGGCTTCCCGAAGGTGCATTTCGTAACTGGTTTAATAAGCTCAATAGGCGCCTCTTCGCGACGTCTGGGAGGTATTTAAGCAAATTGAACCTTACTCTATCCATCCCTGGAGCGGAATTGTTACATGAAAGAATTCAATCATCGGAAAGGGTCGATCCATATCATCCCCGACACCGAATCCGGACATTTTTTTTTTTTTTTTGCGAAGTCGAGTATCCACCGCGATGAGCTTTCACGATCTTTGTTTACGGACGACGCGTTGCGCATTCTTCTCCCGACGGTCCAAAGAGTTTTCACTGAGGTATCCGCGTTTCTTCACTTACACCAGCTTCTTGAACTGGATCTCAAGCGTGATGTACCGTTTGTGAAGGACGATCGAACCATGTTTCCGAAATTCTTTGAACGCGCCGGATTTCTCGTGATAAGATGTGTACACTGGACACCCCACCATGGATTGTGTGGTTTCTTATTCTTACGAATCGAAGCTTCTGGCACCGGCCGGCGTTGTGTCTGAAGAGCGCTGTCAAGGATCAACTGGGATAGAAACTCGTACTCTTCTCGTGGGGAAAGTGCTTCTATCGACTGTACGTCATGAATGATGGCCTCTGCATATTTTCCCCAATCGATGTGCTTCGTGAGGTCATATGAGAGGTCGATAGAAACAAATTGATTATGTCCATAGGAAATCGAGACTTCGATCGGCAAATGATCACTACCATGGGAATCTTGGACTACCTTCCAAGTACAGTCTAACGATAATGAGCTCGAACAAATGGAAAGAACTAGACGGCTATCTCTTGCTGGAGGAGCGTGTAACTTCTCCTGTATTCAAAATTGAAATATTAAAGTCGTCACAGAGGTCGTATATCATTGTTGAACGGTTGTCGTCGTACAGTTCCCCCAGTCTATTCCGTGGGAGTTAAAATCTGCCAAGAGCAACCGTGATTCGGGCATAACAGAGCAGATGTGCGAGAGATCTCTACGAGAAATCGCGTTGTTTGCAGGAAGATATATCGAGGCGATACGGAGGTCTTTTCCTCGAATAGTCACCTGACATGCGACAACTTTGGTACCTTTCATCGGAGCAAGATCGACTCTATAGAAAGATTGCTGTTTTTTTATCCCTAGAATCACCCTCCCATATTGATTTGCCCGATCGCCGCGAATTATGTTGAAATCCAGAAAATGAAGGTTCACATCTGGTGTTGGCCAAGTTTCACATAAAGCAAAAGCATCGCATTGTAATTTGTGAACTCAATATTTGAAAATATATAATTTAAGAAGAATACTTCGACAGTTCCACTGTAGATTCGAAATTATGTTCCCTTTTTCGACTAAATTAGCCATCGAAAGATACGAATGACTCGAAGAGGGGCATTTCTGAAGCCAGCTGCTTCAGGAATTGTAAGAATGGCTTTGACCATGTTCTTCGCGGGGTCGGAAGCATCAAAGAAGTTGGAGATAAGCTCCACGATGATGTGATGTCAGAAAGCGTGAACCTTGGAGCGCTCGGGTGTTGTTCCGCTCGCTATCTATGTTCTATTTCTGGCTGATAACGAGAAAAACTTGTCACATCAGGGATTTTTGATGTTCCCGGAAGCGGAGGAAACTCTCGTTCATCCTGATGTGAAACCACAAAAGTTGAACGTTTTTGAGCTCCACCTGCAATATTTCTAGTATCCATAATTTTCGCCAAACAACGATACGGTTGCTAGTTCGGTTGTTAGGGCGTTTGCGGGTTAGTTAATGAAACACAGTGCTCCTCCGTTTTAAAAACATTTTATATTTCTAATGCCATAAAATAGGATCCCAAAAGTATTGGTAAAAGAAATAGTTGTTCAGGAATTTTTTTTAGAAATTCAAATGAGACTGAAATTATGTGTTGCATAAAACGGGGTGTACTGTATTCACTGAGTGGCGTCGTTTTCATGCTTTCCTAACCAGGGCTCTTCGATCAATTTACCGTTGACATGACGTACCCAAGTAACATTTTAAGTTTTATAACGCTCTTGAAGATCATAATTTGCTCTCCAAGAGTGTTATAAAACCATCATAAAACCAAAATGTTACCAGGGTAGTTTTTCGTTAGTATTTGTTAGTATTGCTGGATACTGTCGAAAGTTTAGAGTTAGTTGCCTCTTGGCCCCATTTCTAACTTCGGAGTCAGAGCTACCTTGATCCTCCAAAGGAAAAGGCGAGTAGATGGTGTCAGAAACAAATGGTGAAGCGGTATTCGTCAGCATTTCAGCTCAGCTACGTCGAGAATGCTGCTGAAAATCGTCGCTGTATGTACGTCGGGCAAGCTTCAAGAGCATGTGGAGGGCCGTCGTTGCAATAGACACATTTCGGTAGCGTTTTGCACGCGCCATCCACATGCTTCTCTCCGCACGATGCACAGTGAGGTTTATTGCAGCAGTACTGCCCAGCTGCTTGCATTTAACACAATTCATCACCTTCGGTACATACAGCTGAACAGGTAGACGAAGTTTGCCAATCACTACGTAGAAGTGATGCGGAGAAGGTGACGGAGAAAGAATCAGTCGGAGAATAAATCTGTTTCTCTAACTCCTGCGACACCGAATACATTTGTTTGCAATCCAGTATCGGCAAAGCAACGTTCTTGAAACGACCGAAACCTTGTTTCAAATCGTCACATGTCATACTTTCCTCCGTCACCACCCTCGCGATCTCGCACACTGCTGACGGTAAGTAAACCTTATATTCGAGAGTGAAAAGCTCACAGGTGGCAGTTTGTGATCACTGACCGTGACGCGAATCTTACTGGACCCAACCTGGGAGGGAGCTCTTGATACTACACATCAAATTAATGTCGTCATGCAACAAGTAAATTTTCAACAAGAAAAAAACAATCAACGTAGGCGCCACCTGAAAAGACTAAAGTCTGTTTTGTGTGTTATTGTTGCTATATTGTCTTCAAAAAATTTCTTGCCGAGAGTTTAGTTTTCGGCTCACACTGACAGCTAGATTTCGGCTCGGCTTGACACACGCATTTTTCGTATCTGGTTTTCCCTCACAGGACCCTACCAGGTCAATGGTCGTGACACACGAGAATCGCTTTTCCAGATCCTTGCTGATCTGACTTATATTCAACCGTTTGTCTGTGGGTAGGAAGAAAACAACATACGGCCTACTAGAGTCGGGAGAGTAGGCCTTGTGGCGGGGGTCGTGGGGGAAACATTGGTGTTGCTAGCCATCAAGTCGTTTGGCTTATTATGCGCCTCTTTTCTGATACCAGCCGAGAAACTGTCATTTTATCATTTTATCCGTCTTTCTGCTGCATTCCCGTATAAATAATAAGCAACAATTTTATTTCAAAGAATCTTATTGTAAGGCCGTCTTCAGTGTCTCGTACTTGAAGAGACACTGAAGACGGCCTTACTGTTGAGGTCGAAATACGTATCTGTCAAGATACAATTAAATGGTGGAATTCAATGGGATTGTATAAACTCGTCTTATGACAGGTGAAAACATTCCACTAAAAAGCTCAAAATAATTTTCTTATCAAAATCAGAACACTGTTGGATTTCCCAGTTTTCTGGTGTGTCAATGCATAACGAGCCTTTTGATTCCAGGATGTTTGCCAACAGTTAAACAGTAATGGTAGGAGTTTGGTAACATGTAACCGTGGCTCTCGAGCAGGCATTGAAAAAAATCAGATCATGAGAAAAATCGGATTAGTCTAAGTCATCTTAATACTCTGCGCGGGGCAAGAAAGGGGCAAGAAATTGGACGTTCGATGATTCACCTTTTAATGATCTCCAACGCTCACCAATGGAAGCCTATTGAGTGAAGCGAATCACTTGTTAACACAAAAATGAGCGTCTATACGGTGCGCTGATAGAAGAAGCCATTCAATTAAGCATTCTAAAAATAAATACCTCTATGAGTCTGGAACTCTAGCACACTAAATTGGAGGCGTTGAGTTGTTACTTTCTCTCGACTATCTTATCACTTTGGAAGAAGAGCGAATAAAGCAGAACGCATAATGTGGTTTGATTGTTTGGTTTCATTGTACTAGAGCAAGCGGGGTACGAATGCAAAAATCGTAGCTTACATGGATATCTCACCACGGCTTGGCTTGTTAGACAGTGTTGCTCATTGTTTATCACAGCAACGATCGCTCCTACTCGTTGTTTGGCATCCATCTGAACGATGCAGTTCACTCATTGGCTATGGATGCTACGATTGGAATAGATCAATGTTCATTGTTCACAATGTCCACTCACACTTCCAATGCCTGCTCTCGAGTATTCTGTTTGTGATGGCGAAATATCAGAAATGGAGTACCTCCTGTGAAGTTCCCATGAGATCACTGGTGTAATTCTAGCTGCTTCGATAGGCAAGTGATGCGTCACATGTGGTTTTATTATTATTCATTTAGTCTAAGGCCGGAGTGGTCTCTGCGGTACATAACAGTTGTCTCCGTCCACTGCTGTACGTTACCAGTCACGAAGTCTACGGAGGATCAAGAACAAGAGGAAACCGAAGGCCCAGGCGAATGAGGGTAGCAAGAAGTCTAGGGTAGGCGCCAATCGCTCCAGGGGCGATGCCCTAGTCATCACGGCGGACGAGGCTAAGTACTCGGATGTTTTGAAGGCGATGAGGAGTGACGTCAAGCTCGGTGAACTCGGCGCCGACGTACGACGAATAAGACGTACCCGGATGGGTACTGATGATACTCGTGATACTGATACTCGAGCTGAAGCGGGGCGTCTCGCAAGAGGGCGCCGCCTACAAGAAGTTGGCGGAGGAGGTCCTAGGCGAGACGGTCAAGGTGAGGGCACTCACGACGGAGGTGAATCTAAGGGTTAAAGACCTGGACGAGATCACTGAAGTCGAAGAGCTCGTCACGGCACTGCGGCGACAGTGTGAAGTGGAGACGCCCACCGCAGCCGTTCGGCTACGGAAAGGTCCGGCAGGGACGCAGGTAGCATTGGTTCGGCTATCTGCAGCGGACGCCTCCAAGGTAGTCAAGTTAGGGAGCATCAAGGTGGGATGGTCGGTATGCCCTGTGCGCATATACGAGCAACCCGAAGTTTGCTTCAAGTGCCTGGAACCGGGGCACAAGCAATGGGACTGCAAAGGCCCTGACAGAAGCAATCTCTGCCGACGCTGCGGATTGGAGGGACATAAGGCACAATGCTGCACGAACCCTCCCAATTGTTTGATTTGTTCCAGCAAAGCTGTGAACAGCAAGCACCCCATGGGGGGCTCGATGTGCCCGGCGTTTAAGCGTGCTGCAAAATCACAGTGCAGGTAAAGCAGCTGGCTTGCTCGGCTTCGCCCGAGTGTTTGGTGTGCGCAGGTTTAGAGGAAACGGCGGAACACGTGTTGTTCGTGTGCTCACGTTTTCGCGCAATGCGTGACCACATGCTTGCCACATGTGGTCTGGACACTACCCCGGACAACCTAGTTCGGAGGATGTGTAAAGACGAAGTTGGCTGGAACGCCGTTTTATCGGCTATCACCCAAATCGTCTCGGAGCTACACAGAAGGTGGCGCGTGGACTCAAGGATGGCTAGTTCAGGCGCAAATAAGAGGTGGTCCAAGGGATCGGAGTCGGCTTAATGGGTCATACCGGTGGTCATGCTCTGTGGTCGAACTCGATCCTTTTATCGAACAAGTGGCCGCGCGAAGAACAACATGGTATCGTCGCTTTCGCGGCGTCGGTCAACCGGGCGGGTTCCGAGCCCGAGGACGGCAAGGGGTCCTCGTCAAGGCTGGGGCAGGCGTAGGCCTCGCGTCGGCAAGTCCCTCTGTGTGCTGGCGAATAGGCCCTATCGCAGAAAGGTCAATTTGGGGTGCACGCGGCATCATCATTCTTGATACCAGTCGTGCAGAGGGAAGCAGGCGCGAAGTCGACCCTGCCCACCTTCCGAGGACATAGGGCGTGGTAAGGCCACCTGGAAAGCCGGCAATGCGCTGGCACGATACCATGGTGTTCTTCTAAAAAAGCGAGTCACGATGTTCGATGCTGCAAGGACACGCAGCTAACCTCGAGGGTGCGTCCTGCACTGGCCCCCCCTTTGAAGCATTACTTTCTGGTTGTACCGAAGGGACGATGGGCTTGGCGGCAATGGAAACGGTTTAGCTGGTCGGGGATGCAGCCCTGCCTCCCTCATTGGAGGTGGCCCCTAACCCAGCACTTCCTGGTCAACCCAGGATGTCTGTTGAGCAGATTCCCCCTCCATTGTTCAGGAAGAAGAAAAAAAAAAGTCTACGGAGGGTCCGTTAAACGTCTTCCACCTGATCGATCCACCTTAATCGCTGCACACCTCGCCTTCTTGTGCCCGTCGGATCGTTGCAGAGAACCACCGCCACCGGTTTAATGAGGGAGTCTGTTCGGTACGGCGGCGAACTCTATTCGATCGGAGTGTTTTTTGGAGTCCAAAGTATGTACGCTTTCCTGCCGCGTTGAGTCTCCGAATTTGTCTGATGGTATCGTTATCGGAGGTCAAGTGAGTGCAACGAATTCTTCAACCACATTGATTTTGTCACCATTGATACAAGCTCGTGGTGAATGGCCGTAGTCCCTCTTGCGCCTACTTCGTCTTCAACGTTAATGACTAGTCCGATCTGCTTTATTTATTTATTTATTTATTTATTTATTTATTTATTTGATTTCAATCAACAGGCTAAGGTTGCCCCAATGATTGTTAACTTAATCTAATACAAATAATTCACTTCCAGTCAGAATAAGGAACCTTAACAATTTAATAATAATGAACAAACTACAAGAACGGTAAATTAAAACTAATACAAGTATTAAAGCATTTTTTTCACGGTTCCCAATAACTAAATTCACGGTTCACAAATTCCCTGAACATTAAACCGGTTGGCCACGTTGACTTCGCCAGCGCCTTTTCCTTGTGTTTCCAGTGTACCCCAACTTTAAACGATACATATCGCAGATCCTCCAAATTACTCCAGCGCGGGACCAGCTTTACGACTTCGAATTGCTCAGTTGAATGCAAAGCATTCGATACCATCTCGCGCATCGCATCGGCGGAAACATGTTTAGCTATTTTGGTAAAAAATATCCAGAACTTACGGATACCAGCGGAGACATTTTCTTCATTTGATCCTCTCAACAGCTGACCCGAATCATTTGAATTCGATGACCAGTCTAAACGATTTGGATTTCTTCGAGGCGTAGAAGTGGACGGTTTAGTTATCATATTATGAATCGGTTGACAACCACTGCTCATCGATTGCTGCAGGTCTGCAAGCCTTTGTTTTATTGTCGTCATCTCTGATTGAAGTGTACTCACAATATGCTCGATTTTGCCTTCCTCCTTTTGCTCATCTCGTACTAGTACATTGGGCTCATTATTCACTGACGGCGAGTTGTTCTTGCGAAACGACGATAGGCAGTCATCACACAACCAAAGTACGTTGTCGAAATCGACGCATACACGCCACTGGTACTGGTTCATTTTCATGCAGTGTAAATGGTATCTTACACTGCATCCATTACAGTTGATACTTTCATCCAGTCCTCCAATGGGTACGGAACAATTACCGCAACCAAAGCGCATCGTTAAGCGGGATGATATTTTGAAGACGGTAATGACACTTTGACGGTAGATTTAACAAGCACGACGATGTCGATGATGTGATCTATGCCCGTTCTCGAAAATTGTTTTCGTATTTTATGGCTTTATAAACAGTGCAAATCGATCAAAATTTATATCACTGGAATCAGCTTTGAATGCACTTTTGATTAAACGCATTCAACAAATTAACGAGAATAAAAACAATATTTAAACGAGCCAAAAACGATAAACGAATAAAAGCTTCACGCACGCAGATCAACGTTACACAATACACGCTTTGCTTCCCTCTTAGTGTGATATAGGATTCTTCCATCTTTTCAAAGTTATTAATGAAAGTAGTGCATGGAGAACTGGAGTGCGATGACCTGCAGCGAGCACCAGTTTGTCCGTAGGTTGACTGCTATCGAGTGTCAGAGGTGGCATGCCGCAAATGGTCTTCCAGCTTCCAATTGGCCACACTGTCACTCGTAGTTCGAGGTGCACATTGATCAATCATTGCCGCCTGACTACATTGGATACGCTTGACGAATGTGCAGAATGCAGATTTCCGTTACCATTTTTTTAAACAATGGAAGTCGAGTCAAGTACAAGACACTGAAGACGGCCTTACTGTTGAGGTCGAAATACGTATCTGTCAGGATACAATTAAGTGGTGGAATTCAATGGGATTGTTTAAACTCGTCTTATGACAGGGGAATGGAATGTCTTATGCCTTACGTTCATTTTTTTTCCATAATGTCAGCGAAAATTGTGCACAGAACTTTATTCCTAATCACACCGACCACAACAAAGTTTGCCTCCATCAAAATCCATTATATAAGAATTCGAAATTTGTAGCACATTTAGTCATCTTGTATCCGTTGGATCGCTATTTGATTTACATAGTGAATTATGATAAAAAAAAGCATTTTTGGTGGACTAAAATTTATATGAGATGTCAGATTGAAGTCAGCACTTCAATGGACTACAATAGAAACGTTATTTTTATCACCACAAATTTTTGTAAGGACGTGGCCGACGCTATAGTTAATTTCAAATATTATTTATTATTAAATTTGTATTATGAAATTGGCTAATTAGTTACATTATCGTTTGATTACCATTCTTGGGTTTGTTTCAATTTTGTTTGAACTACAATCTCCGAGTTATGAATAATATCGCAAAAATGTCAATTATGATGCACGTGCATCACTCAAATACACTCCACATACTTAGTAGTACATATTCTAAGTAGGGGGAATGACGGCTTTGGCAGGTTTTGTTCTATTATTGGCAGGGGGGTTTTTTATGTCTGACTATGCTCAAATTTGGCCTAAACATTCTTTGCATATCAAAGAACATTGTGGCCAAATTTCATAAAATTTGGCCGACAAAACCCCCTGCCAATAATACAACAAAACCTGCCAAAGCCGTCTTCCCCCTATTTAGTTTCAATCATGCAAACAAAAAAAAATTAAATTTTGTTTGAATTTTTTTTCCCATTTTTGGCAACATTCCCATTTTGGCAACATTAAAAGCCGGTCGTGTTGCCAACATCGGAAAGGGACTGTATGTGAAAATTTTCGACAGTACTGGCACTATTTGTATTGGGCTTCCTACAGATTAAATTTCCTTGATTTTCGATTCATTAGGAACAAAATCCTACCATCAAACCATCATCCAAACGATTCAAATAATTCAGGAAACGTAGCTCGCTAACAGCAATATTGAATCGCAATCAACTCGTCAATCAAGTCCAGTTCGAAAACAACTCAAAATGTGGGTGGCACCGCTTTGTCAGCAACCGAGTTTCCAATCGCTCGAACTACTTCCTACAATCCCATCATCTGAAGTTGTCGAAATAGGCCCAACTTGAAATGAACCATTGAAAAGTCAAACCGTACTCGGCGCAGAGATATCCGTTCTGCAAAAGAGCACTCCTCGTAAGAATGAATATTGAAAATTGGATATTTTTCGTTTTCCGTTTCTTGATTTCCTTCCTTCCCAGTAAAACTTTACGTAATATAAATAACTTTCGGCAAAGAAGGAGACTTTATCATTCGTCACAAGAAGGAAACCGAAACTAGACCGGGAAAACCCTCGGCTCGCTGGCTTGCTTGTCTGGTTTCAACTCCGTTCGTCAGCTGGGGCCGGCACGTCCCGGACCAGTAGGAGAGCAGGCGGCGGACCGAAGTATATGCAAAAGATAGGGTCGTCTCCATCATCGTCACTGTCATTGTCGTCGTCGTCGTCATCGGAGTCATTATTCTCCCCAACTGGGGCGAGATAATGTTCAAAATGTTGGAGAATAAATTTTGCCTTTCGTTCGGTACATTTCCTCATAGGGACGGTACCTGTGGCCTGTTCCCACTGCTGCGCTGGCTTCATCGGGATATATGTAGATGCTGCAAAACCGATAGTTTATGCAGGATCCCAGGGATGCCAGTTGAATAATTTGGTTGGAAGAAGAGTCTTTCCATATATTTTTAGTTTGAAGTTCAATCATTGCCTTACTTACAATTTACATGAAAAGATTGATTTTTTTAGAGCAGAATGGAAATTCAGCATCACAGTTTGAGAACCAGAACCTAACAAAACTATGACGAATTTGTTCTAAAAAGATCATAAATATCATCTCATCATTCTAAAAAGATCAATATGTAATAAGGAATGTTCTAGTAACTCTTGTTCAATGTTAAATATTTTTATTCTGTCCTAATCATGATATAATGTCCTCACATTTGGCACCCTTGTGCAGAATAGAATCTGTAAACTGGTCCGCTGTGGATGCTTTCTGGTCCTATCGAGGTGTCCTTTTCTCTGACGAGGTAGAGATTCGTTTTCGAGCTGTATTATACACGATTCAAAAATACATAGGCACAAAGCGGCAGCACAAACCGGCAGCGATGGTGACTTTGTCAGCTCGTTTCTTCAAAAGATCCCATCTTGTAGAGTCATTTACGTGCGGATCATACTCGCCCCGAATGACAGTTCGGTGCCTACCGCCGTGAAAGTCCGTCGAACCGTAGGCCTCAGTCGGAGATGAATGGTACCGAAATTTAATATCTAATCTAAATTTCTCTCTATTCATATTTCATAAATATTTTATGAATATATCAAAAATTCACCTCTCGGTTGACTTCCCACTGAATGCCACTCCGGTGCTCAAGGACCGTCAGAGATTTTTGTTTCTTATTTTTCGAGGGCGTCTGCTCCAGTTCCGAACTGTAATATATTCAGCTGATTAGTCCACTCTGCCTTCGTTCGCTTCACACTGGGTGCAGCCTTTATACGTTGAAGAGATTGAGCTGGGAATTTTTAGGCTTTTTACTTCCGGTGGTGCTCGCTGTGTCGGTTCCACAAAAATGGAACTCGGTCCACGCAAATGGAACAGACAGCAACCAGCAAAATCAAAACAAGTTCGCAAGTCCTCCATCCACCTAATTCCTGTGCTTCATAAAGGTAATCGTTTCTTCGTTGCTGTCTTACTCTGCACGCTCACTTCTCGAAATTTATGTATATTAGGGCATAATGTTATTGCATATATCACTTTTAGAGGAAATTAAATGCTTTAATAAGGCTTTTTATCACGTGAATTTCTCTGGTGAATAAAGTTGGGTGAAAAATATCGCAGCGAACAAAAGGAAGTGGGAAATCCCTTGGTAGATGTGCAGGTTAGTATCTTCGGTTCGGAAGTCACTGAAAAAGAAGTCAGATGAAAAATGATGGTTATGACTTCCTTTGCTTTCACGCTACAAAAATTATGTTGGTAGAGAATAAATTATGGCATATTTTTGTTTCTCTTTGACTTGATTTTAAAAATATCTACGGAGTGTTCCAAGCCCATACCACGAAGTATTATGGCATTTCACTGATCTGTACCGTGTATAGGAAGTTCTACTCATACCCGACCGCCATGCTTCCGACATAAATATTGCAGCTTCGAATACTCCAGGAATATCGATTTTACCGCTAATCACCTTTACATCAAAGTGCAAAATTACTTCTCAACAGCACATCATCATACGGGAGGAAGTACGGCTAAGAAGAAAACCTTCCACCACATCCGCATCGCATCAACTTTGTGCAAGAAACTTAGTTCCGAGGATGGGAAACCTTCAACTTTAAATCACCTTCCTGTTCCCCACTAGAACTTAATCATGGTACTGCCGCAGCTCCGTTACTGCATCTCTTGAGCAGTATCAGGCCTTGCTGATGATGATGATGTGTGAATGAGTCTGGCAGTAAGCGGCCCCTTCCGGAGGAAAAGGTAGATAAAGAAACACAGGTTGAAAGTTGGCTGGCTGATTTTCACCTTTCGGCTTAGAACCACCACCATCGTCATCAGCACACCATGCGCTGCCTCTGATGGCGACCCACAGTTGCCCTTCTATGTGTGTGCTTTCCAAACCGAGCGCATGTGTGGGTGGGTGTACCGAAGGTGTTGTAGAACAGGAGTGGAAGTTGTTAAATTATTTTCCTCGCTTGATGGCAAACCGAAGTCTACGATGTGTCTGCCGCTACCAGCTATATAGAGCAGAATGTCATGTTTTCGGAGGATGTCGACGATGCACGGTGGAATACATCTCACAATGGCTTAACAAAAATCTAGAGAGACCTTTCAATATTTCAATTATTCATAGAAGAGCAAAACAAGAATCATATTATGGTAATCGAAGCAAGAAACTTCAAACTTCACTATCTAGTGCAACTTGTTGCGGTAAAATCCATTAACCTTAAGGTTTGAACAATCACCGGCCATCGTCAAACTCTACTGAGAAACGAGCGTCGATGGTGATGACGATAATGCCCCTCTGTGTTTGACGCTGGGAACGACCACAGCGAGATGTCGGTTTGCCAATCCATCAACTTTTGGAAGCTGAGCTGAGAGCATTATATGCTGTGGACAAGGATTACGAGCGCTTGGATCAGCATTGGAAGCGGCCGACCTGTTATTTATTAAATCAGAAAAATTAAGGTTAATTAGAGCGGTCACTTTTTGGTTCGAAGCTGGGAAAGATGGAGATAAAGCCACTGATGGGATGGAAATTTACACGAGCAGTGGTTGATTGCTTATTTTGCAACAAAGTTGCTAAGAAGAGAGATGAATGGAACTGATGTTGCTCATGGAAGCACAAGTCAATTAGTTTGAATGGACATTTTCAATTGATGATGAATTACGCAACAATGTTGCCATGTGAGTCAAATCTAGCCGAATGATTTTAGTAATATTATTTCATATATATGGCACGAGTTTGATGGCTTTCACCACATTATCAGTTTAGCATTAACCGGAAAGCACATTAGTCGAACAACCTACGAGACTACGTGCTTAGTCTACGTGACGTCTTGTGAGGTAACGCCATAATATGGTGAACAGATTTTCGCTTGGGAAATTTATGGACAGGATTGAGTCATTCTTCAGAATTCATCACGTACATCATCAAACATGCCATTTATGAGTGATGTCGTAATAGGGAGAAATGTTGGCATGTTAAGTTTTATATTCGTTTTTCTATTAGATATATTAGGGTGGTCGAAACGACTGACTTGGCAGTTTTTGTTTGCTTCGTCGTGGTTGTCGATCTGATTTTTGAAGAATATTTATTGCCTCCTAGAACAGTTCAGCTTGATCAGTAGTGGTAATCTGCTTATGATATTAGAGCGGGTCAAACATTATTTTTCAAAAGCTACCTAATTTTGTTCATTGTGAATTGTATTAGGGGAGAACAGTTCATCATAACACACCCACCGGGTAAAATGGCCTCACTCATAAAATCTCTCATATATTTTTTGTAGGACATTTATGAACGAACATTATCATTACCATTCTATATTAGTAATTCGTTATTGAACTGCAATGAAAAATATGAGCAAAATCCTTTAATTTTCACTTAAATTTAACGATTTTCGAATAATTCACTTCACCTGTAAGATTGCCGTTTAATCCATTAAGACAAAACAATCAACCATTTGCCCTAGATTTCGCCTCAGATCCATTTTTATTACTTATTTTAGATGCGATAGAAGGTCATAAAAACTTTGTTGTTTTGAATAAGGGGCCATCCACAAAGTACGTCACGCTCTTATAGGGGGGGATTCCGAGCAGCGTAACGATTCCAAGAGTCCCTTTACTTGGTATTCATTGACTACGAAAAAGCTTTCGACCGTCTCAATCACTAGAATATGTGGGGCGCCCTGATACGTAATGGGGTTCCTGAGAAAATCATCGGTCTCATCGAGGCACAGTACGAGGCCTTTTCGTGTAGAGTGCTGCACAATGGGGTCTTGTCCGACCCTATCCGGGTCGTAGCTGTTGTGAGGCAAGGATGTATTCTATCACCGTTACTGTTCCTCATCGTAATCGACGAGATTCTGGTAAGTATGATTTACCGTGAACCAAACCGCGGGCTGTTATGGCAGCCTATAACCATGGAGCACCTAAACCACTTCGAATTGGCTGATGATGTTGTACTCTTCGCTCAACAGCGCTCTGATATGTGTACAACGAAAAGCTTGAGGGTGCATTTTGGATTTTTTTCTATGGTCCATAGTGATGGTATTCTGAGTAATCCAGTGCAAACTATGAATATTTCTTTTATCTCTTATCAACATGTCAAATAATTGGGTCTTAATTTTGACCGCTATTTCGGTTTCTTTGAGACTTCCGGGACCGGTCAATTAAAAGGGTAATTTGAAAATTGTGGTCGGATTGTTTCCTTTTTGGAAACTATTACTGTCACCAAATTTGACCAAATTACGAAAGGCTTTAATGATCCAATTGGCAAAACTCCATGCTCGAAAAACGATCTTAATGGCCGCAAACTAGAAATTTAATGGGAAAACTGCAGGACTGTTGAATATACAATGGGCTGTGATGGTGTTCCTTACTACAATAATTATTTCCTAAATCAACAACCTTTCTGCCTTTCTCGTACTGTCGGCGTAGCACCAACTTAGAATTCGGAAGTCGGGACTTCCGAACCGAACTTTCTTCCGAAGTTTTATCTGTCAAATTAATTGATGCGTTGTTTAGCGCATCTTTAGGCGAATGTTGGGAAAGTTGCCTGAATCTAGAGAAAAATCCAACATCGGTATAAAAAGCGTTCTAACTTTATTCCGGATAGACAATACACCAAGGTGTAACAAAATATTCAATTCCTAGACGGTTTTGTGATAGAAGGTCCGAAAACTCATAGTGTTATATACCAATCGACTCAACTCGACAAATTGAGATCCCAAGCAACACCTCTTGTTTCTTAGTGAGTAACATCAACTGTGGTGTGACTTACTAAAAGGCTGACTTAATCACAACGCGTCGTATATGGAACTCCTTTGTGACACAAAAAGCGCAAGAGGTGGAGCCTATTTGCAACATATTGCGGCTTCAATGAAAATAAAAACACAAAAACCAACCGGGAATTGAACCATGGACCTTGAGATTTGCAACCTTCTACTATAACCATCACACCAACAATTCTATTTGGAGATTCTGCTACAAGTGCACTACATAAACAACAAAGTCAGTTATAACTTCATTGTACCTTATACGGAATATGCAGCGGACTGTCAAAAATAAAATACTGCTCAGCTGAGCTCAAAGTATTTTGCAACATATCAGAAACATTGTCGTAACAGCAATGAACCGAAGTGTTATTAATTCTGCAACTTATCTGTTTTGTTTCTAATATGACACACATCCAATTTTAAACCACCCAAGAAGTCAAATGCTTGGAATATTGCGACGCCACTTAAACGGAAATGAAACATTGTGATTTTCTGAAACTGGGAAGTGGCTTTAATGTGACTCGATGTATTGCCAGTGTCTTCAATGCGATTTATTAGGAACAAACAGCTATTTGAAAGATGTTGCGCGTGCTGCTTGGGATGATGTCTGTCTGTGTGTATGTGTGTGCGCAAAATAAAACTCACTCATTTTTTAGACACTTATCTTGATCCGATTTTTTTGCAATAAGTTGCGTTCGACGGGAAATCCTGTCCCATAATTTCCTATTGAAAATTGACCAGATCGGACTATGGCATCAAAAGTTATGGCCAAAATACGATTGGTATACAAAAAAAAACGCTAAGAAATTCTCACACATTTTTTTAGTATATCTGATGTACGAGATAGGCACAAACACCGCTAGGTGTATTAATCAGGGTTTTTATCTCTAATAGAACTATCTAGATCATAATATTGTTTCATACTAATTACTACTTCTTTGATTTTTTTTTTCAACTGTGATTGATGAGATGAGTGTGTTACTTCTGCTTGAAGTTGAATGCCTTCACAAATTCCTTTGGAATAAACCAACTGTTATAAACTTGTTCTTGATTTACCTTTTGTACTTTTAAACATTTTGACCCTTTCAGCCTTTTGTCCGACCTTTTGTCCTTTCGACCTTCTGTCTCTCGACGTTTTGTCTTTTCGACCTTTTGTCTTTCGCCCTTTTATCATTCGACATTTTGTCCTTTCGACCTTTTGTATTTCAACATTTTGTCCTAGATTTCTTTACGACTGCAAAAAATGGAAAAATGTCACGAAAATATGATAAACTTTGATCGTTAATATCTCAGTTGTTTCTCGATGGATTTCATATATTCTAGAACTATTAAACCAAGGAAGAGTCAACGCTGCATACCCGATGTACACGTATTGTACGCCGTTTTTGTACGCGGATCGCTTTTTCGCGATTTTTTTCCAGGTTTCGGCATTTACCCGGATTTTTAGGTGTGTTTTTGGATTTAGGCGATTTTTTTATGCTGTTTTTATTTACGCGGCACGTATCCTCTGCGTGAAAACCGACTCCAGTGTACTTTTAAAAGCTTGCTGACAGTTTATCAATCGGTTTCGATAAACCATATATATGTGTGTGTGTTTCATCCTGTATCCCTCAACCAGCCGAGATCAAATCTCATGCTCCGTAATGGTGCCCTTTTTGTTATGAAAACTAGTACTGTAAAAAGGATTCACTACTGAAGCATGAAAGGTGTCTTCAGAACGTACGGGGATTGGGATGTACTAGCTGTTCACAACAGGTGCAGCAATACATCACAAGGGCGCAGTGGCGCCGGGAGTGGGTGGGACAGGTAGGACATGTCCTACGGGTGGGACAGTCAAAGCATTGTCCTACCCATGATTCTGGTAAGAACATATGAAGTCATTGGATGGCAAGAATTTGTGTGTTGGCAGAAGATGATTTTAAAGTTAATCAGAGTCCAAACAATAATCATAGATGTTTTTGGTATTCTAAAGCAATAGACTACTGATTGATTGTTGTTTAGGACTTCAGGCACTTTAAAATCCCTAAAGCGCTCAAAGATGTCTATGTTTTACAGAGGTGAAATAGAAGTTGCTGAAATCTGCAAATACGATTAATTAAATATTTTAGGCGTTATGATTAAGCACGATTGAATGGATTATTCAAAGCCCACGGAAAAAGTCTTCTTCAAACCTCAAAAGGTCTATTGAAATCTGAGGAACCAGAAACATACCAAGACCGCTCTTGAAGGGTTCTGAGCTCCGAAAACAGATTCTTCGAGACGAGCCAGCCTCAGGCTGAAAGTCTCGGTAATCTATATCAGCGGTTCTCAACCTGGGGTACATGTACCCCTGGGGGTACCTTCGCCGGCCCCAGGGGGTACCTCGGACAAGAATGAGTGGTGGCGGCTCTACAGTCGCATCTCCACATCTCGATAATGAAGGGACCATCGATATAAGGAGAGGAAGGAAAATTGAAAGAGTTACTAGATCGATAAAAGCTCTTTGCAATGAAAAACGATAACAAAACAAATTTCATCTCTTGTTTTTGTTGTGTTTGTTATTGTCCAAAACTGGTCTAGTAGTCTAGAAATTCGAATATATCGACATAGGAAGTGAGAATCCTGAACAATATATGACCAGAAGATATCGAGATAGAGAAGTTAGCGAGATGTAGAAATCCCAAATGTATGTAGATTGAAGGGACCGATAAAACCATCGACATAGGGAGAGACATCCAGAAATAGAACATCGTGATGTAGAGAGTCGACTGTATTACAATTCCAATCAAACTTATTGATAAAGTTTGATAATTGTGAATTTTTTTATTTCATGTCTTGTACATAATATGCATGACGATTAGTAAATCAAAGCTTATTGAATCCTGCCCTCCAAAACGAAGTGCCCTCCAGTGTATGAAGGGCGATAAAAGGATAAAAAGGACAAAACGTCGAATGAACAAATTTAAAAAAAAACTTCAATGCAATCAATCTATTCGCTTCTGAACTAAAATCTAGAGTCTGATGGTACGAAAGTCTCCATTTGAGAGGCATGGATGTTTTTTTTCGAAAAGTTCAGTTGCTTCGTTGCAAGAGAATTAGAAGAATCGTTCTACGCTTCTCGGAAGCCTCCTTTCAAGAGGCTTGGAAGACTACTTTCAAGAGATTCAGTAGCTTACATAGAAACGTACTTTCAAGATACTTAGAAGCCTTTAAAGAGGCCCGAAATCCGCATAGACTCTGAAGCCCCCCTTCAAGAGGCTCGGAAGCCTTTTCTCAAGAGGATCAGAAGCCTCCTATTAAGAGGCTCTGAAGTCCCCTTTTCAGGGCTCGAAAGCCGGCTTTAAAAAGGATCGGAGGCCTCCCTTTAACAGGCTTGGAAGCCTCCCTTTAAGAGGCTTGGAATCCTTCCTTCAAGAGGCTCGGTAGTCTCCATTCAAGAGGCTCGGAAGCTTATCTTGAAGAGGCTAGGAATTCTTTTTCCAGAACTGTTTCCCAAATTGGCATTTCCTATTTGTCCTACCCACGACTCGGAACGTGGATGCTCCTCTGCAAGGGCGCCCTTATTCACACTAACTACTCGGTCGAGAAGAGCCACCACTGCCAACTAAAGCTTGAACCGGATATCTGAGACTTCCACAATATCCGCGGCAATAGCAGCAAATGATGCCCTGTTTGTTTTTAGTTTTGGATTTTGAAATAGAAAATAACTGGAACATGCACACCAATTTAATTCGTCCGTTTGCGCATCTTACTACCCTATTATTTACTTACTTATGGATCCTGTACATCTCCGGTGGTGCAAAGGGCCGACTTGAAAGATCTCCATCCTGAGCGTTGCCCGGCTATCGCTTTAACCTGTTGCCAGGTTAGATTTCGGTCGACTTCTTTTATTTCTTTATTTATTTATCGCCGCCATGAGCCTCTGGGTCTGCCTCTATTGCGATGTCCCGCTGGGTTCCAGTCTAATGCTTGTTTACAGATTTCGTTTCCGTCCCTACGTAGAGTGTGGCCGACCCAGCCCCACTTCCGATCCCGAATTTCTGTTGCTATCGGCCTCTGGTGATAGTCAATGAATACCAAGTAAAGGGACTCTTGGAATTCGTTGACCTGCTCCAGAATGATGCGGAGCGTGACAATATGGTCCACACAGGATCTTCTGGCACGGAATCCGGCCTGCTGCCGCCGGAGAGTCGCATCGATCTTCTCCTGAATCCGGGCTAGGATAATTTTGCACAGAACTTTGAGAACGGTACACAGCAACATAATGCCTCGCCAGTTATCGTATACAGTTAGGTCACCCTTTTTGGGCACCTTCACTAAGATACCTTGCATCCAGTCGACAGTCTTCCTCCAGGTCTCATCGGTGATCCATTGTTTTCTCTGGGTGCGTAGTTTGCCCAGATTGTTCTCGCTGGTGGCGATGAAGGCATTCTTGATGGCGGTCCATTGGTCTTCCACGCTGCCACCTTCCGGAATATCTGCAGCACGCGTCTCCAGTTCTTCAACGAAGGACCGTTTCACCGTGGCATCTTCCAGTCGGCGTGTGTTGAATCGTCGTCCAACTCTTTCCTCTTGCTGACGAATCCGCGCAATGCGCAGGCGTATTTGCCGATGAGGAGGTGATGATCAGATGCGATATCGGGACTACGTTTATTCCGTACATCAAGAAAGCTCCGTTTCCATTTTCGGCTGATGCAGATGTGGTCGATTTGATTTTCTGTAAAGCCGTCACGGAAGACCCACGTGACCTTGTGAACCGGTCATGAGGGAAGTTATTACCAGATAATTCAGCGAACAGCTCTCCGTCTTCGCTCATTTCTCCGAGACCATGGCGTCCCATAATGCGCTCATGGTTCGAGTTGTCGGATCCGATCTTCGCTTTGAAGTCGCCCAAACAGATCTTGATATCACCCTTCGGAATTCTATCTACGACGGCATTGAGTTGACTGTAGAAGTTCTCTTTGTCTTGCAGATCGGCAGCATCGGTTGGCGCATAACATTGAATCATAGTAAGGTTTTGGACCCGTGTTCTAAATCTGGCAACGATTATCCTTTCACTCATAGGTTCCCATTTCATAAGCGCAGAGTGTGCCTGAGCGCTTAGTAGGAAGCCAACTCCGCGATGCCGGGGAGCGTGTTCACTTCGTAAACCAGAGTATAGCAGAACTTGTCCCGACAGCGTTCTGTGTTCTCCGAAGTTTGGCCAACGGACTTCACTCAGTCCCAGGATCTCAAGCTTCATGCGGCGTGCCTCATTGGCAAGTTGTGCCAATTTACCCTGCTAGGCTAGGGTTAAAACGTTCCATGTTCCTATTCTTGTCAGTTGTTTCGCGCTAAAAGTCGTCGCCGTAAAATCAATCTGTATTCTTTCATTATCGGATTCTCGAACAAATTGATGTTTCGGGAACAGTAGGTTGTTGGCCCAAGGTTCCTATCCACCGGAATGGGGCTGCCATCTTAGGTATAGCTTCCGGGGAATAGCATTTCATACTCAGCCGCCGGATGCCAGAACAGACGCTGTTGGAGCCGCACCTCCTTGGTGAACAGACGCTCGGTCAGTCGGGTCAATTTGTTTAAAGTCCCACCCAACACTAGGACTAGGCTAGTGCGCTTTGAGCGGCACACGGTCGCTTTGATAGGGCCTGCTTGTGACACATGCAGCTTTTTATAGGAGTTCAACAGAGCCCACTGTCGAACCCCACCACATCCTAGGCAGACCCCACAGGACGCACCCTCTCACTCTAGCTGATGTCAGAAGGACAACAGTGCCCAGGCTGCACTACCAGCTAAGTACGCAACCCTTAGCTGGCGGTCAATTGGGTCCTAAAATGAAGAATCGATATTGGATTTTCTTTAAGGGAACGATGAAGGTAATCATTCGAAACGTGTCAGTTTTTCTTTAGACTCAAAAATCGAAAAGAACATTGTTTAATTTTCGGTGTAAAAGTATAGAAAAGAAAAGTAAAAGTATAGAATTGATAGTTCCGTTAGGATACGGCAGGCATTAGGAATGTTTTTATAGAAGTCGATTTGAAAGCGAGCGGAGGGCAATATTTGTGATGGCACATTGGTTGCGACGAGACGGACGCAATGAGAAAACAGAACTGTGCAATAAAAATCCTATTCGACTAAATGCTGATGTCATATTAGAAATTTGGAGACAGTACTCGTCGATAGCAAATCCTTCCGCACGCGATGGCATGTGAGCAAGTCAAACCACCTTCCTTTTGCCAGTGGAGATACATCAGCTTCCACACTGATATTCTTCCCTCCCCCTTCATACGGGAGCTTGGCAGAAGGAAGGTCGTGTGATATGTGCCATCACAAATATTGCCCTCCGCTCGCTTTCAAATCGACTTCTATAAAAACATTCTTCATGCCTGCCGTATCCTAACGGAACTATCAATTCTATACTTTCGCCTCTAATTCTATCATGAACATGTACGTCCAAGTTTGGAAGATGATATTAGCATTTCCATATCACAAAAATATTATTTTTACTGATTTAGAATTTTACCAGAATTTTCATAACAACGGTACAAGTATTCTTGACCGATGCACTATCGTTTGCAACCATAAACGAGGTAGGGCTTTAGGACCCAATTGTCATCGGAAGACCCGTGGAAGCGTGAGTATTGGAACATGTGAGGACCAGAGCTAAGTTAGGCGCCCCTTCTCGGATGTCAGCTCACCATTTCCTACCCTATCCTCGTCATTTATTGTCTCTACCAGCGCATCGATTCGAGGCAGCACTGCTTGACGGTAGCTTCAATGTGGTCCCAGCGAAGTTGAATATTCTCCACCTAAAGTGCAGCAGCTGGATGATGCGCCTGTGGTGTTCGGGATCGTTCCTGAATGGAGAGTGGGTTTGTGCTGACAAGGTAACCTAGGTGCAAACTGCGGCAGAATGTTCCTGGGCCATATCGTAGTTGGTTTAATGTGTTTGAGCGCTTCACCGCATCTTATTTTACTTCTTTTCTTTTATTATATTCTTTCTGTATTATTGCGCCTCTTTCACATAGTAATATTCTTTACATAGTCACGAAAGTACGGTTTTCCAAGACATCTGTTTCATGCAGGAATTTCTTCTATTTGGTGAGTCACGTGCCTTCAATGAATCAATTCGTGTGGAACTAACTCCAGGTGGTCCTAGAGGAAAACCTCCTGCAGCTGAGTGGTACTAACCTATCGGTTGATCAATTTTATTTGTCCATTTGAAGTCCTTTCTAAGCTGGTGATGTCAGCAAGATACGCAAGAAAAGTCATTTTCCGGCTATCATCAACAGGAAAGTGGCAGCGAGGCAATCACGACATTTGAAACATGTTGTATATCATGTTCTCGGCATAAATTTTTATTCACATTTTGTTGCATTATCGGCTGCAAAAAACTGATGTTCGTTTCGATAAACCATACCTATATATAACAAATTAATGCAACTTACAGGGTTTTTAGCTGGTACATTTTATTTCGTTTCGGTTAGTGCGTTTTCTTCCAAAAGCGGCAAATTTTCGCTTACGTCTATTGGTGCCAGTAGAGGCAATCGGAAACTTTCTTCGGCTCGCCTCTGCTGATTCCTTGGCGTCTACCGGAGAAAACGCGACTTTCGACGCAACTCACGTGAAGAAAGAAGGATTACAATTTTTTATCGAAGAACTGTCAAACTTCTTTGTCGCGTCATATGTCGCATCGCATCTACTCTGCCCCCCCCCCCCCATAGGATGACCACCAAACGCTGTTGATAGCCCCATGTTTAACGATGAGCTTTTCTATTATGAGCAACCGAGGTCTTAGACATCTCAGGCTTAGACTTGTTTCGTGGCGGGTGTTTCTTCTTTATTCCAGTTTGCGTTGCTAATGGTTGCAGCGGTACACAGAGAAAGTGAAAATTTGTTTCTTGTCCAGTTGTGTTTCTAGTAGAAGCATAAGTACTAGAACGCTAGTGGCGCTGTAGTCATTAAAAGTATTTTGCCAAAATATGCTTCCACAAGCCTAACATGTCGGTTTGTTATGAATAATGTTGTAGTGCATGTTTTGTTTCATTACCAACATTGGTTTGACACTTGTAGTACCGGTACTTTGGCTGCCAGATCAAAGTGACCTAGATGTTAGTCACGCGAACAGGAACGATATTAAAAATCTAATACTTATGCATTAGACTGGCCCAGGAAACAAAAGTTGTCTAATTCCACGAGGCACCCCAGGATTGTGTCTTTGGGTGAAAAAATCAATCTCTGAAAATTTCAGCTCAATCGCTTGTTGCATAAGCTGGCGCATTTGATTTGAAGTTTGTATGGGGATTTCAGCCAAAATGTATGGAAAAATACAACTCCGTCACTCATTTGATCTGGAAATTGGTTCTGATTGCTCGATTGACCTCAGAATTGCAAAAACGGCAGTTGGTATGCTACAGAACAATTTCACAGAACACTGTATGATAATAAAATGAACTTTTATATAGGTTTCGGCTGATACGATTCGATTAATAAATCCAAAAATACACTATTCAGCTCCTAATAAATCAGCAGAAAACTATATAAAAGTTCATTTAATCATCATACAATGTTCTGTGAAATTGTTCTGTAGCATACCAACTGCCGTTTTTGCAATTCTGAGGTCAATCGAGCAATCAGAACCAATTTCTAGATTGAATGAGTGGCGGAGGTGTATTTTCCTATACATTTTGGCTGAAATCCCCATACAAACTTCAATTCAAATGCACCAGCTTATGCAACAAGCGATTGAGCTGAAATTTTCAGAGATTGATTTTCTCACCCAAAGACACAATTTTGGGGGGTGCCCCGTGGAATTCGACAACATTTTTTTCTCCCCATACTAAGCTGGGCCAGTCAATGTTCAATGTGTTATGTCTGTTTGTCTGTGCTTTAATTTTATGTCATTACAATCTGCTACAACCACACAAAGGTCCTAATCACGCGTCTCTATAATAAATCGAGTGCTTGCAAGTCCTCGAGCATGGTCGAAGTCTCATCACCGACCTTATGTGCGTTATGTCCGGGATACATTTGGCGTAGATGTGAATCTTTTTTGACCGCAGTGAAAATTTTTTTGACCGCACAATTATCAATTCCTTCGTTAAGCGACGGGATTTTCTTAGAATTATTTTTGCCGAATCCTTTGAACGTCGCTTCAGTTTGCAAATTGACAATTTTTACGCGAATTTCGGATTTTCCAGGGGACCTCCCAATATAGTCGTTTGTCGTAAGTCGTTTGTGGGTCAAAGCATTAATTTCATGCTCAGGGTTTGGCAACAAATGGATTAAAATAAAAATCTGAGTGCATCACGATGAAATTTACGAATTGACCATTTTTACGGATGTTCCGGATCTTCCAAGGTACCATCCATTAAACACAATGGCCCGTATGTGTGTGAAAACATCAACTCCATGCTCAGGATTCGGCAAAAAATAATTCTAAAAAAATCCCGTTACTGTTCGATGTAATTTACGAATTGACCAATTTTACGGATGTTCCGGATCTTCCCAGAAACTACACAGTGGACACAAAGGCCGGAAATGGGTCAAAGCATCAATTCCCTACTCAGGGTTCAGCAAAAAATGGTTCTAAAAAAATCTCGTCACTTTACTATGGAAATTACGAATAGACCATTTTTACGGATGTTCCGGATCTTCCAGGTGGCCACCCGGTGGCCTCTAAAACACACTAACCTCCGAAAATACATACATGCACTTGAGCACCCTTTGTCCCAGTGACATACGAAAAGATTCATATAATCAAACACTCGTATCAAACACACATATACAGGCCCACTGTTATATGGTTGGGTACCAGGTACCCGTCACCCGTTTAAGGGGTATAAATAGTTTTCGGCCCCTAAGCGCTCTAATCGCAACCTAGACCTCAAACTTTGCCCGTCGCTTCGTCTCAACATTCTACGAGAGTTTCATAGTATTTGAACTTACCTACAACAAGTTATTTAAGTTTTAATATCAGAATGGGTACCGGGTACCCCGTCACTCGCATAAGGGTTAAACAGATATGTACAGATGGTTTGGGACCTGATCTTCATGGCATTTTTGGAGAATTCGCTGTACAGTGGAGATCTGATAGATAACTTCTCGCGAACTCATTCACTATTGATGTCAGACGGCGGAAGATGATCTTGGATATGACTATGTAGGTGGAATTTAGAATGGCGATCACTCGTTAGCTATCATACTCCAGCTTGTAGCATTTCTTGCAGATGGGGAATATGATGTTTTCTTTTGCACTCCTCCGGTAGCTGCTCAGTTCCCCAACTTTAGGTCTATGCAGACAAGTGGTCCGGGCCCATCTTGATTTGATGAGTTCAACTCCGACAGAAGGTTGTTCCAACAATCTTTCGCCCAACCATCTTTCGGTCAAATAATTTTCGGCAGAATTACTTTATGAAACGTCTCTTTTCCACTTTAGGAGCCTCCAATAAAAAACCCCACAACGATATCCTTTTCCTTGCTCCGAGTATTTGCCAAGTGTCTTAACAACCACTACCGAGAATTCAATGAGGTCCACAGACCCTTCCTTAGGGTCTGTGCCGATAGCCAAAAGGATTCCCAGGTATGTAGAGTGCGGAGCGTTGTATATCGAGACAAGTCTGATGATCGAACCCCTAAGAAATGTCAAAAAGTCCGAAGCAGACGCCCATGTTGCCCAGATGTCGCCAATTTACTCACAAATCATACAATGAACGGCATGACGGTTACCCAGCAGATATAAGGGACGAAAAAGTGCGACTCTATTTAAATTGTTTCCGCAGGGGGCACCATAGCACTACTTATTTGGCTGGTAAAACGTGTTCTAAGTGCTCCTAAAATCACAATAACTACATAACACAGTAGACACACATGGACGATCCAGTTAAATATAGACCAAAAAGGCTAAAAATGTATACTGCAGTATTTGTCTGCATAGTCACGAAAAAAAAAGAATCCTAACAGTTTCGGGATGAATTCGTAGCCAAGATCAACAATCTTTTTGCTACTGGCGTAGTGTGTTTCACATATTTCTGGATTGATGAAGGCCGGTATAAAAAGCCCGAACTTTAGCGAGCTTTTCAGAATGCTTCACTTAATTAGGAAGAACTTGCCATCATCCTGTTTTGAATTCTCGTCCTCTGTATGCGTATCAGTGGATCGATGCTGATAATCCCGGGACAACTTCATCCAGGCAGCTAGCTGAATGGAAACCGATCTCTCTTCCCTGGCGTCTTTACAGTGTTATTCTCAGCAGCACAAAACAGCGTAGATTTATTATGAAATGCCGAAGACGGAAATATCACAAAGGCGTTGTCGCTCAAGAATCACAATCCAAATCCAAAATATTAGCCGCCTATATTTTGGCCTAAGTTTTAAGCACTATATTTAACAAACAAATTCCATATGAATCATATTCATAAATCATAAATTTTTAAAGGACCTACGTGATGGATACCAGCATTTGCCTTTGCATCGATTTACTGAAAGTTATGGAAAAATGGAACCATTCCCACCCTAGCATCATATTTGCTATCATTTTTCCTCCAAAATGAACTACACTAGCTTTGATCAATGGTAAATAGATGTACTCTACTATGCCAGATTACCCGTACTCCATTGCTGTTAGGCATCTTCTGTCTTCTTTGAAATCTGCCCACGCTTTTGGACAATGTTGATACTTTGTATCCAAACGACAACAACCAACGGTGGCACAGCAATCCAACGACCACACACCAGCAAGAAGGCACCAGATCAAGAAGCAAAAATGCCACGTTATTTATCGGCAGTACGTGTCATAAATTCGGAAAACTCAGCCAAACCTCCACACCGTCCAAAATCAGGAAGGCCACCGTCATCGTCGTCGCAGTTGTCGCTCCACCGCGTAATAAAGTGTGATAGAGTCGGAAATCGGGCGAAATGGGAAAGCATGTCCTGGCAACGTGCAAAGATGCAATATTCAGCAGTCAACACGTATGAGAGAAAACGGCAGATGATTTCGTTCCTCGTTTGCGTGGTGATCGTTAGCGTAGGTCGCGAGAAAGTTGAGGGACATCTGAGTCCCCCTTCGTTTATGAGTGTTTTACCAACAGAACATCGGATCAAATGGTTTATGTATAGTGTTTTCTTCTACATGATCAAAATGAAATCTCAACGCCGCTAATTAGTAGATATTGAATCGAAAAATTGTTCTAACGGCACAGTCATTTATCCAAAGCTCCCTTCATTCTTCTCTACACAGACATTTCCCATCTACGCCAATGGCAGTGAGTAATGTCGCACGGACGAACGGAGGCCGATGTACTGCTTTATGTCTTGCTTAGCATCAGCGCAAGAAGAAAATCGGACTACAAAGTGAGTGCTATTACCTTACAACATTCATTGGCGGGTAGGTAACGAGAATAAATTGCCGACTCGGTAGACTTCTTTACAAAGCAAACGCCATTCATCTTTCGCCTCGGAGTTTCCCTCAATCTGCGAGAATTAGGCCAAGTAACCCGGCAGCTGATTTGATTGGGATTCTATTACCACCTACCTACAGCTCGATGCAATTTTCAGCATTTTTCGCTTCCCATTGTTCCGACATCCCAATTTTATGCACCCACTATTAACCACATCGCACCGATGGGAGAAGCAAAGTTCCAGCGGCTGATTTCTCTCGTTTCGGTGCTTCCATTGAGCAGAAATTTTCCAACTTTTTCCTCCAACTGCAATAAATTCTCCAACTGTTAACTCGGCGGGGCTGTGAGCGTGTGTGTTTGTGCAAAGCTTTCCTGGGTACCATCAACTCATCGTTCTCGATCCCGAAAAATAAAACTCAGCACTGCCGGGAATAAGGGTGCAATTTTATGAGAACGAAACGGGAAAAAATCATGATTCATTCACCTTAGCCGGAAAGATAGTTCTGCGGGATGAAAAAACAAACAATTTATCGCAACGTAACTTTCCCCTTCGGTACATATATCACGATAAGAAAGGTAGAAAACCCCAGTCGAGAGGACCGTTTGGGCAGAACGAATTTCCATATAAACGGTCAAGGAGAAGGAAAATCATTTTACTTCCCCTTGTCTGGGGCTTCCACACGGTTGGCGGAATTGTCGACTCTCAAGTGAACTATTTCTCACATCTATGCACTTTGCTGATGGCTCCTTCGACAGCTCCCTGCCTTGCATCAACCGGCGCTCCATTCCGTGGGTTTTCGTTTCTTGCTTTTTCTCATGTGATCTGAATTGGCACGACTTGTTTCACCCAGGTTAGGTTCGTTCCGTGGTGTAAGGGGGGGACTTGCCCGAGAATATTCACTTTGGCAAATGGAGGCAGTCGTCTCCTCGGTTGTGATTGTTCCTCTGTTCGTTTCTGATAACTTAGTCTTTATCATATGGAGCGAGAACTGCTAACAGGATTGGGTCGGCTGGGGATGATAGTGGTCTTTGGTGATAAATTTTTGTACTCAAATGTTTAAGGCATAGAAATAAGATTTTTTTTTTCTAAATTTAGAGTGTACAGAGATTTACCACCACTGGTGAAAAGAAGCAGTTGCAAATCATTGGTCAGCTGGCCTAAAGGCTAGGAAAAGGATGTCAGAGTGCCAATACGAATCCTGGAGATGATGCCTTTAGAACAGTGATGACTAAGGTCAGAGTAGGGTATTGACTAGCTCATCCTACTGCTCGCGCATTCAGAAATACGATTTCATTGCATTCGCGTCACTGCGGTTGAGAACACATTCTGAAAATATATTTCCAACATTTCTGCCTATACTGAATTCTGGAAACTGGTACCGTAATCGCGCATTTCGATATGAGATCTATTAAGATCAGAGTAGTGTTCTTATCGCTGCAGTAGTCTTCTTCTTCTTCTTATTGGCATTACATCCCCACACTGGGACAGAGCCGCCTCACAGCTTAGTGTTCATTAAGCACTTCAACAGTTATTAACTGCGAGGTTTCTAAGCCAGGTTACCATTTTTGCATTCATATATCATTAGGCTAACACGATGATACTTTTATGCCCAGGGAAGTCGAGACAATTTCCAATCCGAAAATTGCCTAGACCGGCACCGGGAATCGAACCCAGCCACCCTTGCTTTGTAGCCGCACGGCTAAGGAAGGCCCCATCGCTGCAGTAGTACTACATGGATATATCCTGGGCCTTAAGCTACATAACACTCTGTATAACAGTGCAATGTTTTAGGCTGAAGTTTCCTCTCCTAGTTAGAATCGTAAACTTTTTAAACTGGTTTGTGGACAGTTTATTGAAGCAGTGAAAAATATTTCCACTTATAAGATTAGCCTGGAAGAACAAACAATTAATTTTACTAAGTTGGAATTAACAATCCTGTTGGTTGTTATTACCAACCGTAATGTGGTTGTAACCCGGAACACAATACATACAGTAAGCTGTCATTCATTACCCAATCACTGCGATGAGAATGATAATCAATATTAGTAATTGATTTAACCAGCCACATAGATTACGCCTGAAAGAAAGCATTTACGGATTTTGCAAAACTAACGAAAATTATGAACTCCAATAGACGTAGTCGAACTTTGGCCTCAGTATCCTATAGAAGCTGGGTCGCACGCATATCCTGACAAGTCTTAGATTGATAAGTGCCTACCGTACGGTGTCACGGGGCACAGCCAGACTTGAAGTCCGCTTGCTAGAGTCCAATTAAATATTTATCTAATTTACATGTCGTATCGTTTTCACCCAAATCCCGAACACACGCAATAAAATTGCCATTTCAACTTCATTCTTGCAATTTTTACCGTGGGATCTTGAATTCATTTATAATATTGATCTTTCATAAGTCTAATTTATTATTTTGATCTAAGCAAATTAAATTTCAATCCAGCTACAGTCTTGCCACAATTATCGAACGATCACAGTACTGTCCAACTACTACTACTAGCAATCATCTTCGCTACCATTTCCAAAGTAATTTTCATTTCTTTTCACAGATTTATCTCCTCATCTTCTAGTTTCACTATTGCTTCCTCTTACTTTTAGCATTCAAAGATCGAATGCCGGACGTTCAACACCACACCGGAGTAGGGATGAATCGATACTAGTAAATACGAGTAAATACTCGAAACTTTTGATTCGATACCAAGTACTTTTGGAATCGATACTTTGATACCCGATACCAATTAAGCATCAAATTGAAGTACATGAATCAATTGAGTACCCGATTTAAAGTTTATTAAATTTAATAAACCTTAATAGAATAATAATAATCGTAATAATCTTCTAAGCATTTAATTCGAAAAAAAAATACCAATTATTCATTTTTTCCGCTCAACACTTACTTGTGCCAATTGCGGTATATTATTAGTGAAATTCACAAAATTGAAGTAAGCTTTATTTTATAGATTTCTTATGATTAAATTAAAACTGAGGATCGTGTGGCGTATCCTCAATCCTAAAGTGATCAGACGTCTTGTATCATGTGGGACAGTCCCAGTAAGTGAATTCGAGATAGAAATGTGCGCCGCCATCGGCATTTTTGCATCGGCGCGCCGCCGTTTAAAATTTGTCACGCCGATTGTTTATAATTTTCCACGCCGATTCAAAATAAAGGAAGTCCGAAGAATCACTTAAGGCAATTGCGGAACAATCACACTCATCACACTTTTTTCTCAAGCATGTGCTTTGTGGTGTACGTGTAGCCCACAGTTTCAAAGTATGTTTCCTTGGCGTAAGACGAGTTTGTACAATCCCATTTAATTCCACCACTTAAGTGATCATTAGTCACCCATACAAAAATTTGGAGAAAAAATTAAAAAAAATATAAATCTGTTCTCAGGCTTCTAATTTTTTGTAGATTTGACAGATTTGATGAAGTGTTGGCAGGAAAAATTATTTATTGCGTAGATATCATAGAAAGGGGATCAAGTTTCCCCAAATTTTAAAATTGCATGTGCTGTCGAATTCAATAACAAAAATCGTTCATGTATACGCACAGTCATTCGAAAATTGCACGTATTTTGAAGGAAAAATATTTAAAAATCTGAGGCCATCTTTTTAATGCCAGTGGAGATATATCAGCTTCCACACTGATATTCTTCCCTCCCCCTTCATACGGGAGCTTGGCAGAAGGAAGGTCGTGTGATATGTGCCATCACAAATATTGCCCTCCGCTCGCTTTCAAATCGACTTCTATAAAAACATTCTTCATGCCTGCCGTATCCTAACGGAACTATCAATTCTATACTTTCGCCTCTAATGCTATCATGAACATGTACGTCCAAGTTTGGAAGATGATATTAGCATTTCCATATCATCGTCAGCTTTTTAATTTTATCAAAGCAAGTTCTTGGAGAGGGATCAATTTCCCCCGAATATTTTAATAGTAGATTTTTGACAGCACTCTAAAAAATCGATTGTGTATCAATAACAACAATAATTTTAGGACTGTCATACATCAGTAAAGTTAAATACTATATTTCTTAGAGAGTCTGTGTGGAAATCGCGTATGTTTATTTGTTTTTGGCTGTGATACATCGGAAATCAGAAAAGGGGATCAAGTCTATCCAGTCTCCCCTATAGTAGCGCTCGGCATTGTCCCACACACTGAAAGGACAATATGTGACGGGTCGCCGTCAGGTTCCTACCGGTTGGCAGTGGAAATTTTTGCATATTTATAAATATTCTGTCTATCTCAAAAGAAAAAAAAAATGCAACATCTTCCAAGCATATCGAAGGGAACCTTCAGGGATTCCGACAGGAATGTTATAGGGATTCCAATGAGAACCTCATGAATATACTCCATCCTTCTAGGAATTTCGACTTCAAGGAATATTCCAGAAATTTGAACGGGAATATTCCAGTGAATCCGACGGAAATGTTTCAGGGATTCTAGTGAGAATCTTCTAGAGATTCCGAATGGAATCCTCCAGGAATACCGACGAGAGTATTCCAGGAATTCCGACAGGAATGTTCCAGGAGTTCCAACGGGAATGTTACAGAGATTCCGTCAGAAATCCTCCAGGAATTCCAACTTGAATGTCCAGGGATTTCGTAGGCAATGTTCCAGGGATGTAGAAGCAAACCGTCAAAGGATTCCGGAGCAAATCGTCGAGGGACTCCGAATCAAATTGTCAATATATTTTCAATATTTTTTGTATATGCCATTTCTGCGAAAATTTATCCCTCGAGCGGTCATCGGAACGCCCTCTGGAAGATCCGGAACTTCCGTAAAATGGCCAATTCTAAAAGTTCATCCCAGAGTTTCGCGATTTTTTTAAAACCATTCATTTTGGCAAATTGTGGGTGCAATCAATAGTTAAAGTCTTCTGTGACCCCCAATTGTCCCAGAATCGGTCCTCCGGAAGATCCGGAACATCCGTAAAAGTGGCCAATTCCAAAAGTTCATCCCAGAACTTCGCGATTTTTCTGGCAAAAATTCATTCTGGCAAATTGTGGGTGCAATCAATAGTAAATGTCTTCTGCGACCGCCAAATGCCCCAGAAATGGTTCTCCGGAAGATCCGGAACATCCGCAAAATGGCCAATTCCAAAAGTTCATCCCAGAGCTTCGCGATTTTTTAATAACCATCCATTCTGGCGCAACAAATAGTTAAAGTCTTCTGTGACCCCAAAATGTCCTATAGACGGTCTTCCCGAAGATCCGGAACATCCGTAAAATGGCCAATTCTAAAAGTTCATCATAGAGCTTTGCGATTTTTTGATAACCATTCATTCTGGAAAGTTGTGGGTGCAATCAATAGTTAAAGCCTTCTGTGACCTACAAATGTCCCAGAAACGGTCGTCCGGAAGATCCGGAATATCCGTAAATTGGCCAATTCCAAAAGTTCATCCCAGAGCTTCGCGATTTTTTAATAACCATCCATTCTGGCGCAACAAATAGTTAAAGTCTTCTGTGACCCCAAAATGTCCTATAGACGGTCTTCCCGAAGATCCGGAACATCCGTAAAATGACCAATTCCTAAAGTTCATCCCAGAACTTCGCGATTTTTACTTAACCATTCATTCTAGCTAATTGTGTGTGCAATTAATAGGTAATATCTTCAGTGAGCCCCAAATGTCCCAGAAAAGGTCTCCGGAAGATCCGGAACATACGTAAAAGTGGCCAATTCTTAAAGCTAATCCCAGAGCTCCGCGATTTTTTCGTAACCATTTATTCTGGCAAATTGTGGGTGCAGTCAATAAGTAAAGTCTTCTGTGACCTCCAAATGCCCCAGAAATGGTTCTCTGGAAGATCCGGAACATCCGTAAAATGGCCAATTCCAAAAGTTCGTCCCAGAGCTTCGCGATTTTTTGATAACCATTCATTCTGGCAAATTGTGGGTGCAACAAACAGTTAATGTCTTCTGTGACCCCAAAATGTCCCAGAAACGGTCCTCCGGAAGATCCCGAACATCCGTAAAATGGCCAATTCTAAAAGTTCATCCCAGAGCTTCGTGATTTTTTCGTAAGCATTCATTCTGACAAATTGTACGTGCAATATAAAACGGTCCTTCGGTAGATATGGAACATCCTTAAAAATTGCCAATTCCGTGAGTTCGTCCCTGAGCTTTATATTTTTTCCATAATAATATATTCTGGCAAATTTCTGATGCAATCAATAATGAAAATCTTCTGTGACCTCCAAAATGCCACAAAATCTGTGAAAGTCGCCATTCCAAAAGTTCACCCCAGAGCATAGCAATTTTTTCGTAACCATCCATTCTGGTGAATGACGCAGAAACAATCCTTCGGAAGATCTGAAACATCCGTAAAAGTGGACAATTCCAAAACTTCAGCACAGTGATTTTTTTCGTAACCTTTCATTCTGGAAAATTAATAAGGAAATTCTTCTGTGACCTCCAAGTGCTTACAAAACGGTCCTCCGGAAGATCCAGTTCATTCGTAAAAGTGCTCAATTTCAAAAGAATATCTCAGAGCTTCGCGATTTTTTCGTAACCACCTAACCAAAAATCAATAATAAAAGTTTTCGTTTCTGTACGGTAATGGTACTCCGGAAGATCCGGAACATCCGTGAATGTGGTCAATTCCAAAAACAATTAACGGAGGAACTTCCGAATTCATACTTCGTTGAGAACTTCTGGAGGAACTTCCGGAAGAAGTTCGGTGGAGCTCCCGGAGCAGCTCCCCGAGGAATTACTTGATGAACTTCTGGAGAGATTTGCGGAAGAACTCTCAGAATTCTCAGAAGAACTTCTAGAAGAATGCCTTTAGGAACTTTCTTAGGGATTACTTGGTGAACTTCCGAAGGAATTACCGGAGGGACTTCTGAACGAACTTCCGGAGGAAGTTCTTGAATAACTTCCAGAGGAGCTTCTGGAGAAGCTTCGGAGGAATTCAAGGAGGAACGCCGCCACGCCGCCGTCGCTGGCCAATGATGATCTGTTACGATAACTGTTGGATTTCGCCTCTTTTACGGATTTTACGAAGGAATTTTTATTATTGATAAGAAAATTATTTTGAGCTATCAGTGGAATGTCATTACTTGTCATCAGACGAGTTTGTACAATTCCATTTGATTCCACCAATTGATTTGATTCCACTATGTGAATTGACAGATACGTATTTCGACCTTAACAGTAAGGCCGTCTTCAGTGTCTCGTACTTGACTCGACTTTTATTATTGTCATTGCATATCACGGAGGATTTTCGCTATTGATTGCGTACATAATTCACCCATATGAATGAAAGCGAAAATTAGCAAAGCTGTGGGATGAACTTTTGGAATTGACCATTTTCACTGATATTTCTGATCTCCCGGAGGACGGTTTTGTGTACATTTAGACGTCCTAGAAAATTCCTACTAGTGGCGACTGGGTTGACTTGATCCTTTTTTTCTTTTTTCCGATGTATCACAACCAAAAATAAATAAACGTACGCGATTTCCTCGCAGACTCTCTAAGAATTATCGAAATTTAATTTTTACATACCTTCTCGGCTACTTCGATATAGAACATTATTTTTAACCAACCACTGCCGAACAAATTACGCCAAATTTGGACCTCTCAACCGAATGATGGCTGTTTACAATCAACACTGCGAAACTTTTGACTTAACAATGTCTCGGCATAACATTAGTTAATATTTTCAAAGAACAAACATAACAAATTCAGCAATATAAATTCAAAATCAAAATTATACATCACTTCACAAAAAAAAACTATTATATAATCATACTATAGGGGAAGGTGGGTAGACTTGATCCCCGGGGAGACTTGATCACCCCCTGTTTTATCGAGAACTAAAGTAGTTTTGTTCTAGCATATTTTTTTGTATAGATCCTCTGGACAAATTACCTTTATGTGGTGAGTTATTTTTTGGATTGACAACTGTTTCGTCCAGGGTGGGACGACCCTACGTTGTGATTTATTTTTAATGGTGATACTCCGGGCGACGAATGAAGAAAAACTACTTCTTGATCGAGACTTCTGATTTATTGCCTCCGAGAGGCAGCGTGCCAGCTCGGAGGTTGCTTTCGAGACACTGTACAAAACATGAATTTGAGAGTCGCCTTTTATAGGCGACTCTTAGTACGGAATATTACATTATTGGGGACGTGCGCACAAACATTTGAATTTAAATCTAATTAGATTTGCAGCGCGCCAAATGCTACGTATATAACGCAAGCAATTGGCGCGAAGCAAGTCAACAAAAAAGATCACACAATTGAACGGCAACCTGCACGCTTCTCTGCTCGCTTGCCACGCTGCGATGAAGCGATGTGTGATCGAACAACAACCTTATTTATTCCGCAGGGCGGTTTGTATGTTTTGACCTTCCCAAAGATTTTGTTATTGGCCACGCAAAATTCGAACAACTTTCAATAACAATGACCAAATGCTTTCGTTTTTTCACAGCACAAAGCCATAAATACGCTTAATGATCTGTACTGATGACAATGTCAACACTCCATCAAAGTTTTAGGATATTTGGATTTGAAGTTATTACCTTAATATGGGTACACTTGATCCCCCATTAGACACCCATACAAAAATTTGGCGAAAAAATTCAAAGAAATATAAATCGGTTTTTAGGCTTCTAATGCTTTGTAAATTTGACAGATTTGATGAAGGGTTGGCAGGAAAAATTATGTATTGCGT